>NW_013666054.1:462245-463731 GCF_000517525.1 Limulus polyphemus
TATTATAACGCCCCAACGGCTGAAAGGGCGAGCATGTTTGGGGGGACGGGGATTCGAAGCCGCGACTCGCAGATTACGAATCGAGTACCCTAACCACCTGGCCATGCCGGGCCCATTGTTGTGAAATATATATGTATTATTCCTCATTTCTCCTGGTATGTTTAGTTAAGGCTTATACATCTGATATGAGCAAATATTTCTTTATGTGACGATATAAACTTCTCCATTGTTCTCTGTAGTATAATTCGAACTTGGTTTTAGAATTTCAGCACCAAGTTAAATTGTCACTAATTTTGAACTGATAGACTAGAGGGAAGGCAGCTAGCCAACACCACCCACCGCAAATTCTTGGCTTACTCTTATATGATCGAATAGTGAAATTTGATCATCACTTTTATAAATTACCATGACTCCAAAATGCAGTGCGAGATCTTAAAGCAAAGGGGCGATAATTCTGAATTCTCGGATTCGGGGTCCGATACTAGACCACACCCATAATCCAAATTGACTTGCATTGCTGGCTCATATCGATCTTTGTTTTGTTTATACACCTCCTGTTTTTAATGCTAACTGTTCACAGAATTGTTTTCTATTTGATTATGGTAAAGTGCTTGTGTTATATTTTTATTCAGACATTTTCCTGATGACGTTAATATATTTCGAGTGTATTTTACTTTGTTTTGTTAATTCTTAATTAAGTGGATTTTTAAGGTGCTTGTTTTATTTTTCGGATACTTTTTGGTATCTAACTGTATACTTCGATCATCCTTCGATTGTAATGATGCTTTTAAAACTGTCATGCGTTTATGTTAATTTTTATAGCTTTATTGCTGCTACTGAAGAGATTTCAGAGCTGTATAATTTTAGTGAAGTTAATACAAAAGTCTTCGAAACTGTCCAGCTATTTACTATTATAATATACCCTGAATGGTGAACGAGTTGCGCCTGTGACAATGGGAATTGCCAGAATTTTACCCTTCCATATTTAAAATATCAATACGTCCCTGTTGAGGCATATTCAAGTTGTTGTTTGTTTGTTTTTTCATATGTTTATGCATTTTCTTGCATTTCGTTAGCTTCCTCGTGAACAGGATGTAGTTATCTATACATTGTGTTAATTAATCTCTGCCAGGGTTGCTATTTGTTAACTTATTAACTTTCTGTTAGCTCATGTGTTGGAAATCAGTGTTCCTGAATACCGCATGCATATAAAACTCACTCCTATTGCGGATTAGTCTAAGCAGTGACGAGGTATGTCATGGGCGTGCTTAATCATTTCCTTAAGCAGTGATCATAAATTGGTGATTTTCTATTTTCCTGGGTTGAATATTTGTAACACTTTTTTGTTATTAAAGTCTTAAATTCGTACTTTCTGTATTACATTTTCTGTTAGACTGTCCTTTTGCACAAGACAATATCTATTAAACATTTCCCCATTTCACGCTTATATTTTATACATGCAAATATATGTACACAGCGTGGTCAC
>NW_013666054.1:464454-466936 GCF_000517525.1 Limulus polyphemus
CGATGGGGTTCATGTCAGGAGATTGGCTCAGCCAGGGCAACTTCTGGATACCATTTTCTTCCTGCCACTTTTGGGTGTTTCTAGCAGTGTGACCATTTTCATTTATATAGTGCTCCGTGAACACAAATCAGTTAAATGACAAAAAATTAGGTGTGTATTTACTTGTGACCGCTCAGTGTATATACACATACCACAGACATAAAAACGTTTCAGTCAGTTTCATTTTCTGAAAACATTTTTAAAATTTAAAAAGGAAAAATATATGATTTACATAACCCAATTTATGTATATATGTGTGTGCGTGTAGCTAGATTTCTGAATTGTACCCGTCGCAAACAAACGAGTCACATTGCCAAAAAATGAAGACGTCAAAATGCTGAGAAGTTAATTTTGTTTCAACGATAGCACCGCTAAGAATGCAACGCAACAATGGTTTACGCATAATTATTAATTCTATGATAAAATGTTCAG
Organism: Limulus polyphemus; assembly: GCF_000517525.1. Taxonomy (NCBI): domain Eukaryota; kingdom Metazoa; phylum Arthropoda; class Merostomata; order Xiphosura; family Limulidae; genus Limulus; species Limulus polyphemus. The sequence goes on from NW_013666054.1 coordinate 464,926, forward strand.
ACTTAGAAATATCTAGAAACATGATTAATTAAAATTATCATTTTTCTTTTACAGCTAACGTATCATGGAACAGGACTGACATTATATTATTAACATTACAAAGCCAATGGATAATATAAAAGAAACCGTGATCCACAAAGAAAGAAAATGTTAGAATTTGTTCATAATTTTTTTATTTATTTCTTCAGAAAATGAAGCAAAATCTTCCTACAAATATTTAAATATTGATTCAATGTCAACTCAAAGAGAAACAGTTTGATGTCATTATATCTGTAGCCAAAGAGTTTGTTTCAAGTTTTCGTGCAAAACTACACATGGGCTATCTGTGAAACTTGTCTGTAATGTTCAAATAACAGAGTTGAGCGTCATTCTTAGACTGCATCTACAGTCTCCAAAATGTTGATCACAGTTTTGCGCCATCGAGACGCGAACCATGAACTCTCGGATTCGAAGACTGGATGCTAAACTCAAGGCCACGCCCGCACCAGAAAGAGAAGATGTGTGGTATTTCTTGCTCGAACTCTTCCAATTGAGAGATTTAGGGAAATTCCTACTTATTTTCCTTGATGAAACCCATGTGTTTAAGAACTGGCTACCGGGCTGTTCAGTTTTGTTAAAACTGTAGTTATATCGGTTTAACGACAAATGCTTTACGACTTCAGGCTATTTTAGGCCTATCATCTTCATTGATACATAAGAAAATCTGTTTTCAAAAAAAAGCGCTTGAGTACTTTGTGTTCCTTGAGCTATAAACTCATCAATGAGTAGCAACGAAGAAATATATTTTTTTCGACTTAGAAGTTATCCAATAGCTCATGGGTAAATTTGAGGGCTTATAATGCTAAACTTTGGGATTCGATCCTCGCGCTGCACACACCACAGGTAGCTCGTTGTAAAACTTTGTGCTAAGTCAGATAGACACAATCCTATTACGCAGAACAGGAACAAAAATTAAGCAAATCTTTCACATAGAAAAACAACAAGACTTTTTTAAGTTTATCATCCAAGAGCTAACTTTTATACTCAGAATTTCAGTATTCACTAACTGAAAGAATGTGGGGCAAGCTTATCGCAACTGAATTACTGAAAATTTTTAGTCTAACGTAAAAAGGTGATTCCTATAATGTTATCTAGTGACATCCTGTTAGGGTAAGTAAACATAGGTTAATTTATTGCACACCAGGATATAACCTACAACAACCATGTTTTTTAGTATGTATGTCACCATATCATCATACTGCCTTCAGACGTCTCTTTAAATAACTTGTCTTCGTGCTGTAACTTAAGCTCAAGCCAAAAAATCCATGGTTAAATAAATTACTATTATTATTCTGTTTAATTAACGACGATTATTAAATTAATTTACATTAAGATGGCTGGATAAATTGAAATGTTGCTGTTTTGGGTTTTTTTTTTCTTTCTTTCTTTTCTTGATGGTGATCAAACTTTCTTGGTGGTCATTTGATTACCACTGGCACAAGAACACACATCAACGAACATTCTGTGTGGTTCCGGACATATTTATATGTACTTTAACATGTTAAAACATGAGTCAGTATAAGGGTCTTTCGGTGGGTCATAAATAAACTTACAGTTACAAAATCCGAAGTTCGATTCCTTCCAGTGAACAAGACACAAATAGCCCATAATGCAGCTTTTGAATATGGTCAACCAGTTATCACAGGATAATATTTACCTGCATAGTATAGACGTATATGTAATTTTATTGATTACAATACTGCCATATTTCGTTCACTTGGAATGCTTCCAAAATTATGATAATCTCAGGCAAATTTACATGAATGTTCCACTGATTCCATACCCATTAATTCTTTAAAATTTCAAGTTTTGTGTGCAATTTTAATTTCTGAACCAGATAAAGTAATAAGACTACACTTCAAGCTATATACATATATACAGAGGCGGATTATCATTGAGGCAATTGAGGCCTCATGCTTGAGAGCACCCCCCCCCCACCCACCACCACGGGTATCGAAACCCGGTTTCTAGC
>NW_013666054.1:467865-471763 GCF_000517525.1 Limulus polyphemus
TTTTAGGATACGAAGTAGTAACATACAGATCTTTCAGCACAGATAAAACTTTAACAGCTGAAATTTCTGCATGGTATTGTAAAACAACAACAACAAGAAAAGATATAGAATATACTGCATAAAAGAAAACTAGGCACTGCTTTAACTTTAAAAACCAATGAATTATTTTTCATGATTTCGGAGTTGCCAAAATAGGGATTTGTGATTTGCCTGAGTAAAAATTTAACTATAAAAACTAGAATATAAGGAGTTTAGTCAAACCAATTATAAATAGATCTGTCTAAATCGCTGGTAGTGATCTTCGCTCCAGTCGGCATAGAGACTTAGGTCTTTGTAGACCTGAGAGGATTAGGTTCGCCTGGACCTCTTTCTCTCCCTGCATTTGTTAGTTTACAGCTGAATGTTCTTTTAATTATAATATGAGAATCAGAGGTTATGCTATTGCATTTCTTCTGACCCCTTTCAAGGTTATGTCCATGTATGGTAATCAAGAATATATTCACAATGACAAAGTCAGTTTGTTTGTTGAATTTCGCGCAAAGCTACACGAAGGCTATCTGCGCTAACCGTCCGTAATTTAGCAATGAAAGACTAAAGGGAAGGTAGCTAATCAACACAACCCACCGACAACTCTTGGGCTATTCTTTTACCAACGAATAATTGGGTTGACTGTCACATTATAACGCCCTTATGGCTGAAAGGGCGAGCATGTTTGGTGACGGAAATTCTAACCAGCTACCCATAGATTGCAGGTTACGGAATAGAAACACAGTGCTGGACATGCTTGCCTTTGCAGCTGTGTGGGCGTCGTAACGTGACTGCCGATATTACTATCGTTGGCAAAGAATAGCTCAAACCAGCTACCCATAGATTGCAGGTTACGGAATAGAAACACAGTGCTGGACATGCTTGCCTTTGCAGCTGTGTGGGCGTCGTAACGTGACTGCCGATATTACTATCGTTGGCAAAGAATAGCTCATAAGCTAACGGTCGTTGTTGCCGGCCGGTTGTCAGAAGTTGAAAATTTGTACGGCCGCAGACCGTCGTAGTAACGTTGTATAAAGAAATGACATAAAAATAGACAATTTTTCTTGCACGAACTGGAGAGATTTGGGGAAATTCGTTTTCATTTTTCTTGATTAAATCCATCAGATTATGAAGTGACGACAGGACTGGCCAATTCTGTCTAATTAAAACGATAATTAGCTCGGTTTAATGATAAATACTTTACGGGTCAAGGCACTTCAACCCAATGATCTCAGTTTATCTGTCTGTTTGTTTTATAGCAAAAACCACTTTGGGCTATCTATTGTGTTCATCGCGGAGAATTGAACCCCGGATTTTAGCGTTGCAAGTCCGTAGACTTACCGCTGTCCTACCGGGGGGTGGAGAGTGGGAGGGTTTGCTGCGAGCTAGAAATTGTACTAGTAGCAACGAGCAAAGCTTTGTTTTTCGATTAATACTACCCTGATAGCTATAATATCAATATCGCTAAAATTCGGGTTAAAATCCCCGCGTCGCAAGCAGAGCAGGTAATCCATGATACATACAAACGTAAACAGAGAAACAAATTAAGGAAAACAGAAACCCAAACTGTTTATGTAGTTTAATAAATATTGATTTTTTGTATATTTGTTAATTTGTTGTTAAGCACAAAGCTACAGAATGAGCTTCCCGTGCTGTGCCCACCACGCGTATCAAAACCACTGAACCAGATGGGGGCGGAGGCAGCATATGAGATTTATGGATACCTTATCACATATTGTATTCATTCCGAGTAAATTATTTTACACGCAAAAACAAAAACAAGTTTTCCCGTTTCTGAATCAACAGCCAACATTTAATGCTCAGAACATGAGTGTGCACTAACTGAAAGAGTGTGGGGCAAGCCTGTCGCAACCGAGTTGTAGAAGACTTGTAGTCCAACGTAAAAGGGTAATTCGTGTGGCGATATTCTGTTATGGTAAGTTAACGTTGGTTAAGTTATATATTTATATATATTCTATTGTATAAGACTGAAATTACAGGCCCGGGGCATGGCCAGGTGGCTAGGTTCGAATCTCCATCCCACCAAACATGCTCGCCCTTTCAGCCGTAGGAGCGTTATAATACGACAGTCAATCCCACTATGCGTTAGTAAAAGAGTAGCCCAAGAGTTGATGGTGGGCGGTGATGACCAGCTGCCTTCCCTCTAATCTTTCACTGCTAAATTAGGGACAGCTAGCGCAGAAAGCCCTTGCGTAGCTTTGGTGCAAGGAAATCGGAAAATAGTTACATATCATACAATAATAAATTAGGCGCAATGCCATAATATTATTCACACATCTAAAGTTACTGTACGGTGTGTTAAAGAGGGCTCAAAATCCTATAAATATTAATAACCATATTTGTTTTTACTTGTGTCACCATATTACCTTACTGCCTTGAGATATCTATTAAATATCTTATCTGTGTTCCGTAACTTAAGAATCCGTGGTTACATAAATTATTATGTTTAAACTAATTTACACTGGGATGGCTGAACAACTTGAAATATAACGTTATATTCACAGGCACATATCGCCTTCTGTTGTTGTTGATCATGATCAAACTTTCTTGATTGCCATTGACACAAAAGAAACAGCTTCTAGCACTTCTGAACATATTTATTTGTACTCTAACACGTAAAGCCGTGAGTTAAGATAAGGTATTGTGTAGCAATAGGTAAGGGTCCTTCGAAATCGGTGTTAGAAACTTTGTATTATGCAATTGAGGGGGAAAATATTCTGAAAAATGTTTTAATGGCGTGGCAACAACAAAAATTAGACCTAGTTACGGAATTGGGTCTAACTACAACTACAAGTGGATTTCATATCTTAGACAAATATCATATACCAATAGAAATCAATTATATTTTTTTGTATTTATAATCTTGTATCCAGAGCTGTCAAGAGCCATGAAGGACAATGGGGGAAAATTTATATCTCCTTCCCATCCCGAATAGTTTTCAGAATTATGCTGCTTATAATACACGTGACTTAAAGAGTGGTTAATGTTTGCTTTAACATTCTGTATTGATTTCATACATCCCGTATATGTTGTTTTTTTGTCACTCTTATGGGCCCCAAAGAAATATTCTCGGCCTCCCCGCCCTCTCGGTGGGCTTGCTTATATCACTCGTTTAATTATATATATCAAATATATGAGCAGGAAAAATAATAAGATTAATAGAGCAGAAAGAGTAAAAAGTCTAACTCACTGAACTGAACTGGTTGAACTTCTGAGCAGTACAGGAATTGCGACAACTCGTACCATACCATATACACTAAGAAATACAGATAGATTCATTCAACAGTAATCGAAGTTTAATGCTTAACAGTAGAACGACGGCAGAAACAATTGTTGCGTATCTGCTTGTTCGTTAATTTCCGGTATAAATTCTTTCCGAGGAACTTCAGTGATACAAGTCCTTTCTTAAATAAAACCAGTTTATTCTTTTTCGATACAATTTTGCAATACACAGAATTTTCACAGTCACTTTAAACTTAATAACCTTTATAACACACGCTATAAATCGCAGTGATTCACACACTTTACTTACGGTGCCTACTGTTCATTTGACTCAGTTATCTATCTATCTCTTCGATCTATCTGCCTATCTCATTGGCTTTTTTTGCTAGGCTTATATACTAAAAAAGAGGGCGCCTAGTAAATACTCGGAGATTCGAGGGGTTCCCCGATAATTCTAGAAACTCCAGCGCGCATGCTCCCAGCGTCACGCGACTTCCGCTGTCGTAACACTGCCCCTTCCTTAGTATTGTTCGTCCCGAACAATAGCCACTTACATTTATCCAATAGATAATTAACAATAACTTAATTAAATGTACAGAATTTACAAACACAAAATTAAAATACAACA
>NW_013666054.1:472668-480057 GCF_000517525.1 Limulus polyphemus
AATTGTACTTTTCTACCATTCCATTAGACTGTGGGTGAAGTGGCGTTGTCCTGGTCTTTCGTATGTCAAACAACTTGCAGTTGTTTCAAAGTTACGACCTTGATCTGAATGCAGTTCGTACGACATACCAAACCTGAAGAAGAAATCACTTATAGCCGAAGCTACAGTTGTAGCGTCCTGATTTTGTATTGCATATGCCTCAGGCCACTTGGTGAAATAATCCATCACCACACAAATGTACCTGTTTCCAGGTAGAGTTTGGGGCAAAGGACCAGCAACGTCAATAGCTACTCTTTCCATTGGTGCGTCAACTTGATATAACTTCATTGGAGCACGTCCCTTATGCTTGGGTCCCCTTTTAGCACAACATGTACTGCAGGTTCTGCACCATTCTTCCACATCTTGCCTCATACCTATCCAGTAAAATCTCTGCCGTAGGTGACTCAATGTCTTCTTAACTCCAAGATGTCGTAACACAATGAACATTTGACACGTGTGTGTATACAGTAACAAACATTTAATTCTTGAACGTTTCGGAACGTACATATTCCATCTTCGGCAAGCTAAATTATTAGGTACAAACATTTATAAAATCTAAACATTTTATAAAAAGTAATTAAAATACTGAATACAACGATGAAGCAAATTAAAAGGCAACCAAATAAACAAGAAAGAATAGGATATTGGAACAATTGTAACAATATTATACAAGTTATTCAGAACAGACTTAATTGTAGCGAAGTTATGTTATTATTTAAAGTTGGGAGTTCATTTATAGTGGATAAAGTTTCTTCAATTAAAAGTTCAATATTGGATGATCCTGACTTTGAAATTTGTAAGGAAAATGGGGTGGTTGTTGTTTTCACTATGTGTACGAAATGTGGAGCCTGGTGGATTTGATAGTTTTTTACCAGTTCAGCTTGATGCTCTCATATGTTCGCAGGCTTGCAGGTGTAACTGGCTTATAGTTTTGCCAATGTAAGTGGCATAACAGCCACCACATGTGTATTTATTTATAAACGATCCTTGAACGCATAGGGGTAGGTAATAGGTCTTTCTATTTGAATATATTTTGTATTTTGAAAGGTGATTTAATTATAATTTGTAGTTGAACATGTGGATATAACGTTTTAATTATTCTTAAAATTTGTGACTTCACTATGAAACTTTGCTCACTTAAAAAGGAACGATCAGTCTTAATGGGAATTTGTCAACAGTGTATGGTTTCTTTAGGAGCTCAAGTTTCTGAGAAAGGAACTTGCGTGTTTGGGCTTGAATAAAATGCAAGAGATAGTCGTTGTTTACTAAAATGTTCTGTAAGACGGTGATTTCGGTATGAAGAGAGAGAGAGAGAGAGGTAGTTAGAACAGATGTTATATGTTCTGTTGAGAAGACTGAGGGTAAGGTTACGTTTGAAGGAATTCAGAATAAAACTGTCAAATCGAGTATGTAAGTCTGTATATGTACTTTTACGATCAACAGATGTTGTGAAATGGTTATCTAATCTGCTGATTTGGATATCAAGAAAAGGCAATTTACCGTTTTTTCGGTTTCACAAGTTAGATTAATGTTAGAGTGATTCGGATTTCAATAATCCAAGAATTGTTTGATGTGGTCCTTTTATTCTGTATTTTAATTACTTTTTATAAAATGTTTAAACTATATTAATTTTTGTATAAAATAATTTACCCTGTTCAATGTAGCTTGCTGAAGATGGAATATGTATATTCCGAAACGTTCAAGAAATATATATATATATATATTTTAATTACCATATTTGCGATATTTCATTCATTTGAAATGCTTCCAAACTTAGTTAATTCCATAAAACTCCGACGAAAGCTCCAGCGGTTCCATGCTCATTGCTTTTGGAGGCTTAGAAGATATTTCATTACGTGTGGATGCATATAAAGTTCTCTTTAACATTGCAAGTTTAATGTGTGTGTGTGTATGTTAAAGAAATCATAGTTTTCTGAACCCAGTAAATTAATAAGAGTACATTTCAGGCTATTGATATACATATATGCGTGCGTGCGTGTGCAAAAATAAAAAAGAAAGACAAATATTTATAATAATCAACTTAATTTTACTGTCCTGGTTTACATCGAGCACGTTTGTTTCGTAAAATGATTTATCTGGCTAATATATTCCCGATTAAAACTAAAACCAGCTGGCAATTGCGCACAACATAAGTGCGAATAAGCGCATGCGTTGTATTTTCTAAGTACATGCGGGTTATTAAAATCACAATTGTAGTTGTCTTTTTATCTTATAAAGGAGATGAAATTATATCAACGAGGTATTATATCACAGTGTTGTTTTATGAGTGGAAGGGAAAGAATAATATACTGCAATATTAAGAAAACTAGTACTAACAGTAAAATTGTCACTGTAATTTGAGGAAAGTGCATTATATTTTTTATAATGATTATAATATAAGAATTTCAGGTAAGTTGAAATAGGGATTTATTTTGTCTGAATAAAGTTTCAACTTCAAGTTTTAACAGTTTTAATTAGGAACGGGTTATAATTATAACTTACAAGGGGTACATTGTAACTGCTATAATAATAGTTCTGTCTAAACTGCGGTCAGTGACAAGTCAGTACTGTGGTAACTTATAAGTTACAATTTAGTGCTTATTTTAATGAACTCGTGTTCGTAAAAACTAAAATCCAGGTTACAGGAACATTACTTTATTTCGATTTATCATTGTATGATAACATTGAATTTTCATTCTTCTCCACATTTTGTTTTATTTTCTTATGTTGATGACATTTCCATGTTATTTTTATACTAACAGTAGTAACACGGTAACAGTAAAATTCTTAATTTGGCACTTTAACACTGAAAATGTCTAAGACCTGGTACTGGTAGCACATTTTAAAACTAAAGCTAGCCATATAATTTTTAAACTAAATTCAGTAGGTTATAACAATAAACGTTAGATATTACGACAAAAAGTACTATTTCAGTATTTGATTTAAAAGTTATGTTAAACTTCTATTTAATTGTTGTATGCACCAGCTTTTATCAGGCAAAAGTTACACTGAGCACCAGTACTAATTAAACATATATTTTACTGGACCTTGTTTTTAATATTGAATTGAGTATGGTATGGTTAATATTAACAAAAATATTCTATAAAACTATGTGGTATGTGCTGTGATCATAATTTCATAGCAGTAATCTCTAATGTTTATATGGAAACCAATTGCACTTGCAGAGCTTAGGCTGTTAGAGTACATTACTAATTTTACTAATAAAAAAATTAAAGTACTTTAATCTTTCAGATTCCTTTAGATAGAAAAAAGAATTATTTTGATTATAATTCTGTATATAACTGTTGAAGAATTTTTTTTAAATTTTAGACTTTCCATTCTAGTTAAGTTTCTGAGGCTGATGACATTTATTTTGAAAGGAAGAGTTCAAGTACAAATTTTGTAATCTGGTCCTCGGTTTTTAAAAGAAGGTGCTGGGGAAGGTTCTAGAAAATCGCATGCCTATTAAGTATTGAAACTGCTTTCTAAGAAATATTATTGTATGCTAAAAAATTATTTAGAAAAATATCTTGTATGATAGAATTCATTACATAATTCTCAGCATGGTTGTGGAATGGGGGTTTTCATGCCTTACAAACATTTTTATTGTATGGGCAACAAGAGACCATTTTGTCCTTCATCAACCCTTGAGCAAAAATAAAAACTTAATCCCCCTTTATTTTTAGAAAATTATCAATTCCCCATTTGAATTCTTATAAAGTGCTGACCTCCACTATTGTCCATTGCAACTAATTCTATAAGCTAACCAATTGCCCAGTTAGAAAAAGTATTTGAAATGAAGTAACATCTCTATTATTTACTTTGGTCAAATGTATGTAGATACATTGGTGTACAAAGTGTTGCAAATGTAAATATACTTTATTTTTGTAGTTGTCTATGTAAGATTACTATTTGTATATATAGGCTTGTGTTTATTTTTGTTCAGTTATGTGTCTGGCGATGGTTTTACAGAATTTAACACAACTAATTCTGTGTTACTTTATTTCAAGTAACAGAATTGTTCAGAATAATTATTGTTGGCATGGAAATGTTTAGGTAAGTTCTACTAGAAGATACCCCTTTCATGTTACTTCTGTATTTGTGGAAAAGGTTCTTTTCTTTTTTAACCCTTGCATAAAATGAGGAAAACAATTTTTGAATCGTGGAGTTTCACTAAGTGCCAGTGGTTTCAAGAATTAATCATATAAACCACTTTACCCTATTAGTTGAAGTTGGGATAATATCCATAATTAGGTATTAGATACAAAGAACGATAAGATGCTACAGAATACTAAATTAAGATCACTACTGATTGTGTGTGTGTATATATAATCACAGTTATTAGTGATCCTTATTGGGTCAGTATGTTTAAGGATTTAAATCTTGACCATTAGCAGCTATTTTTGTCTACTCCAAATTAGATAAAGTTCTTACCAGTTTGAACTTATTCTTGACAAACAAGTAGATTAACACTTTAGTATTCCTTTAAAACTCAGGTCTTTACACAAGCCATGTTCAAGTTACATGAATTAATTGTTTTCTTAAAATGCTGAAAAATGAAAACTACCTGCTAAAATGTGAGTTACCTTTACTTAAATATTTCTGGTTTTATTACTAGATTGAGATGATCACATGTGTGTTTACTGTATACCTATTTTCATGGAGATTAGTTCATATTTTAAATGTTTTTCATTTGATTGTGGTTTGCTTTGAGTTCATAATTAAGCTCCATTTGTACTTGAACAAAATCTAGTGATACACACTTAAATTACATGCATTTCAAAGTGATCTTAAAAACAAATGGAATTGCCAGCAATATTTTATAAAAGTAAAATATTATTTGTCAATTTCCAGTCAGTATATGTATGAGAAAAGATAAAGAAAAAAAAAACATAAATAGTTTCATTTTTGTTATTAAAATAAAATTTAGAGCAGAAAACCCTAGTTTCATAAGTTGGATTCTAATTCAACAGAAGTGTATAAACTCGCATTACATTTTAGTTATCATGGTCTGTAGGTATGATATTTCGAACATCATGATTGCTGGAACTCTCCATACATGCAATTTAGACATGTTGCACTGGACACTGTGACGGATGCTCCAAAGAGAATGACACTTTGTGAGTTGCCAGTTTAGTGCTTGGCATTTAAAACTAGTATTTTTATAGTTTCATTTGTTTGATTAGTAGTTTTCAAGTGAAATGTTTTATGTGTGTGTGTGTGTGTCTCTCTCTCTCTCTCTCTCTCTATATATATATAGTGTGTGTGATAATTATATGTATTTAAAGTAAAATGTAATTATTCACAGGTAAATTAGAAAATTTGCGGATTGAATAATTAATGTTAGGGAAAAAGAATGTAAAAAAAAAAGCATTATGTTTGTTGCATGTTACAAAAGCTGGAAAGTGCAATTTTGCTTAGAATTGTTTCGTGTAATAAACATTTGTAAAAGCATTGATCTCTGATTAGTCATTGCATGAGAAGGTAAAACAATATTCACACTTTCAAGATTCCACATTTTCTGCTGTTCCAGGTTTTATCAAAATTACAGATAATGTTTTTTGAACAAACAAAAAAAAAGTATTCATGTATAATATTTTTTCATATTTTTTTTCCCCATCTTTAGATTTGTTCATAAAACTGCAGTGAGTCATGTAAGATAATAGGTTTGTTAAAACTTGATACGATTGGTGATCTTAGTCTTTTAAGAAGACCATCAAATCTCAAGAATATTAAAAAGAAAACACAATTTTTGGAAATGTCTATTATGCTAAGAAGAGGATTCACTCTTAGTGGGGAATTTGGAAGTAACGTTCTATATAGTATCCAGAAACAGAACCATATGAAACATGTGGCTAGAGTTGCTCTTCTAGAAACCAGAACAGTTGCACAATTTGGTGATAGTCGAATCAACCACCAACTCAAGGAACGTCAACGTACCATAAATTCATTTTTTAACCACACATCTATCGACAAAGTGGCAGCCCAGGTACTTGAATTTCTAAAGTTTCTACACTTTTTTTTTTCTGTAATATTTTGCTTTATTGATTTAAACTTTACACGTGTAATTACAAGAAATATAATGTTTGAAAATAGATATTAATAATGAAAATAATGTATAAATAATTATAAATTGGTTTTGTGTTAATGACAAATCTAACCTTGAAACAGAATACAAAGTACATATATTCCAAATATAATGCAAATATTGAAACTATAATTAATAGTTTTTATTGTATTTTTTCTTCTTTAGCCTTCAGTGCGCTTAGATCCAGCTACTATCTTGTATTCAGGCAAAAGTCCAGATGGAAGTCACATATTGGTAAGTGTAAAATTTCCTTAAAACTAGCATGAGATTTATGTACATTTCATTTTGCTACTTGCAGTAAATTATAGAAATGAGAAACTGTATTCTACAGTTTTCCTTATGCTGTAATCCTGAAGATGTGGTCCACAATCCCCTAGTGGTCTATGAGCATTCTGAATAGGATTAGTGATGGTAAAGATAGTTTCCATATTAGAGTTTTGAAAAAATAAATACTTTAAATGAAGATATTTGGTTTGAGAATTTCATTAGCTTGCATACTTATTTGTCAATTCCACTTAAGGATCAGCATCCACAAATGGAGTTTAGAGGTATATGAATTTGTTGATTTGTGAAGGGGGTGAAGGTGAAGAATCTCCATACAGTGTGTTTGTGTGTGTACACACAGGGTAAATGTTTGTTACTTGTGCATATACTTGTTTGTGCTAAAATGCAAATTTTAAACTTCTTTGAAGAACATGGATGGTTGATGGCATATTTACAACATCAGATTAATATGATACACTACCTGAAAGTGTTCTATTCTTTTTACTTTTATTTAAATCAATTTTGTATATTCTGACTTCTAAGGGATTTTATCCATAATATGTAAATATTTTAATTTGTTAATCTTCTTGATATAAGATATGGGAAGTTAAATTAATTGACCAGGTAGAAAGCTATTACAAGAGCTAACTGATGAATCTTTGTAGTTGATAGAAGAGTACAAAGTAGCTCAATGAAAATTAAACGATTTATATGCTGGTTTCCATAAGCTGCAAAATCTAATTAAGTGTTTTTGCTCTCAATGTTCTGTTTCAATTGTTGATCATTTTTAGCCATGGCACAGTGACCCATAGAATGGCTTTGAGTAATTTTTTCAAGTACAAACTTGTAGCTCATTGTTCCATCTCTTGACCAATTTGAGATCTAATTATTGCTGTAGGTATTGAAGATTCTCTTTTGCTTAGCTTAAGCTAAGTGTGTGTGTTTATATATATATATATATATATATATATATATATATATATATATATATATATATA
>NW_013666054.1:480078-485247 GCF_000517525.1 Limulus polyphemus
TCTACGTACGTCGTACGTACGTACGTAAGTAGTGTTGTGTTATATATATATATATATATATATATTATATATATATGTATATATATAACTGGATATGTATGTTTAGTGAATACAACATTTTCCTATTGTTTACAGCAAAAACTTGATCAGTCCTTAGCTTGTTTGAAAAAAATAAATTTGATTTTTATAAATTTTGTTAAATCCTCACCTTTAATAACAATATTTTTGGTTAACAGTGTAAAAAATACATGTACTTGCCAGATTTCTCCAATATTGGCCCCATTGATTTCCTTTTTTTAGTTATCATTCTATCTATTTTGAGCACACATGTGCCAATTTTCTTATTCTAGTGATCATTAGCCCTTTAGGCACTGTGCCAGCTATGTGAGACATAATATTGGGCTGGGATGAGTGTTAGTGCAGAAAAAGAGAATATGGATATCAGGTGTATACCTCTAATTCTATTGTACATTTGAAAAGCTAAGAAAACAAATATAAAATTCACCAGTGCATGTAATAATTTTGACTTAAAATAAATTTTTGAAAATTTCAGGATATATGCAAACTGAATTGGTTGATTTTTCATTCATTTCTTAGAATTGCAAACTTCTTCAAGAGTAATTCTGATTCAATAACATTTTACTTTTATTATAAACAAATAAAATATAAATGAAAAATTCATGAATTATTATAAATTACATTGTATAGAAGTTTGTAAATTTTAGATTTTACTTTGAATATTTAATTTAGTTTATGTACAGTAACTGTTTGGTGATGCAAAGATCCCCAAATTCAGAGATGTGAGTCTGATTAAAGAAAAAGAAAATGCTTATTAAGAGTGTTCTATGTTTATTTTCTGTGTTCTTTTATTCCTGTTTTGCTTCTTACAGAAACAAAATTAAAAGTATGGTTCTTGAATTGCTTAATTAAATATTTGTAATGCAGATGTGTATTTATTATTAAGTTGAATTATTGAAAAATGTTCTTTTTGTTGTACATAACAGTATGTATACATGCAACATCTTGAATTAGACTTTCCATGTTTAGATTTTGAGAGATTGAAAATAATATTACTGTAGTTACCACATTTAATATTAAAGTTTATCATAATACTTGACATCAGTAACTACAGGTTAATGGCATCTTCACATCTGACTGATATTAGATGGACAGTGTGATGCTATTTTTCCTGGTCCTTGATCCTTTTATTAGCTTCCTTTATACAATTTCCAGTCAATCCTGATGTTGTCCCTTTACCAAGAATCCATGCTTTTATTGATCTATTTCTTTTCTGAATAAGTGAAAAACAACTAACATATGAAAAGAACAGTTTTTTCACTAAATCTTACATTTTATAAGTGATTCATGTTTAGACAGTATGGAACCTTCCATCTTCTTGGTACATATGAATCTAACACATATTAAAAATCTTATAGTAAAACTTGCTGGGTGACAGCAGAATGATCTTTTTTTTAAATATTTTTATAACTCATTATACTACTTATCACACAAAATAAGTATATTCTGTTTATACCTGTCAGAAAAGGAAGAAACTATAGAAAATATATCCATCTGACATTACAAAACAAATATTTTTTTTTACATATTTTGTGCTTACAGACCTGAGGTTAGATGCATATGTATTTCAAGAAAAATGTGATTTTTATCAGTTTCATGTCCAAATTGAAACTGTGTGTAACTGATAGAATAACTTTGGTTAAATTTATTTGGTTCAACTTGAAATATCATACATAATTAGAATTATTTATGTATAAATACATAAAGTGAATGGAAGTAAATATGTAACTGGTGGTAGAAGAATAAATTAGGATATTCAGTCAGTGCACAAATGATTCTATGAAAAGATTCAAATATGTGAAAATTCAGAGTTAAGTTCTAATTTTTCTATTTTTACTGTAGTTTGTCTTACCACTAAAAAAATCCAGCATTGATGTCATTGTTGGATCTGAAACCACAGCAGATGTTTTTCTTGTTAATTACATATTGTTGGCACTGGCATACTTGGCAAAGTTTCATAATGTGTGTCAGCAGTTAGTTTTCTCCTTTTCTTTTTGGTTTGTAAAAGTATTTCAGTATTAAATAATTATTGCACGTGTGTCTGCACTTGTAGTATAAAGTGCATGTTGGCAATTTAACTTTGTCCATTGATGGTGTTATGAGTTATCTACCTTGTGTTGAAATTTAACTCTCGTGCAGCCATTTCGTGATGCTTTCTTGAATACAAAGCATACATATGATGTATCACACTGCCATTTATTGAATCTGTTAGATGTTGACATGATGTAGACTGTGTTAATGAAGAGGAATTTGTTGTCATGACTTATCAAAATGTAAAAAATAAAAATTCTCTGTATGTGTTAGAGAGATTGACTTTTACTGTACAAGTTGATACAGGAAATACTTGCTGTCAAAAGTGAGCTGCTGATATTAAGAACTATTAGTGTGATCCATAAATAACTCAATTCTGAGATTTGGTTAGCTGAAAGTATGTCATGTATCTGATAGGGTTACAAAAATGTACATTCTATTCATGAATGAATTTTCTGGTTTAAGCATTATTTACACTACTGATCCACTTGTAGAGTTTCTCACCAGCATTGTCATTATATATTCATGTACATAATACAGTTGTACTAAAGTAACTGGAAATTTGTTTATACTTTCTCAAGAACCTTAAGCTTATTTCACATGGGTTCAGTTTTGTTGAACAAGTTTTATTTAATTTTTTTGTCTAGGAATGTTACCATTGAGACAATTTCTTCATCCTACAAAAAAATAAAAACAAAGTTCTCTGAAAGTGAGTACTAAAGCAAGTTCAACATCCTTTCAAAGTTTTTGCCCGATTATTCTGTTTGTTTGTTTTTTCATGTGATTGGTTAAAAAATGGATACAAAATCATCTAACAACATACATTGATTTGTCAAATGGAATATGTTCATGCCTGTACACTATACTTTAATCTCTTATGTTTGTTTTGTTCCTGTAATTTTAATTTTATTCAGTATAGTATAACTTAGGCCACTTATATGGAACTTCACTTGCAATCATTTTTATTCCAGAGGAGTGCCCAATTTTTGCATAAGGAACTACCAGTTAGGATTGCTAACCGAATTGCCTGTTTTCGAACCTTGCCCTTCATTGTTGTGTGTAATCCAACTATTATGGCTGTGGTAAGATAGGAAATTTTGTAGGATTTTTCTCTGGTTGGGATTATTTCTTCAATGAAATAAAGAGTATTATAGAATTCAAATAAAATTTAGAAAATTTACAAATTATGAATTTTAAAATGTAATTGGTAATACCCAAGGCATTGAATAAAGCAGTAATGGTTTTAGAGGCTTCAGCATTTCCATCTCCAAAATCAATATCATACACCTTGCTTTCTTCTAATCTAATTCGATTATGACCTCTCAGGGCACTCGTCCTTTTCATTACTCTTCTTTCAGCATCATTTCTTTGCTTCCAATTAATATAATTTTCTTTATTCAAGCATGAATCCAAAGGTAAGCAGCATCTACAAATGCCACAGGTGAAGCAGTCTCCTTTCTTTCTACGTTTATCTTTCTGGCAAGGCATTTTACAGATTTCACTTACGAGTATATTTTTTCAATCAAAAGAAGAAGCTTTTTTTAGATTTTATTATTGCATTACGGTGATGTAGTCCGAAACCTCCAATCCATTTTTCGGCTCAGATGTTTTTTTTCCTAAATTTGGGTCAGTTTTTCGCAACTGAGGGTCTTAAAATATCAATGAAATGTATGCATCCCAACATGTTCCTGGCTATGAAAGAAGTTCTTGTATGCTTTGTGAAGGTTTTCGATACTCCATCTGCCGCATCCATAAACCAGCATATCTGAAAATATGTGGTTGTCAATCCTTACATTCCTTGTTTGACCAGGCATTATTTGAAAGCTTTGTTAATTAACGTAATTGGTGTTGCAATCCTATGGCTGTCCACACGGAAAGTGTAATTGTGTTTTGGCAGATCTGTTACACATTCCAGAGTAGAAAACGTATTTCTCAAGGATGAAAACTTCACATTTCCAATTGCGTGCATCTGAAAAGGTATAAGCTGTTTTTGTTGGTCTGGTAGGATACTGAATTCATCGGCGAGCATCGTTTTGCATGTATGTCGTTCGAGTGAATTAGCCAAAATGCTTTGAGCAACCACGGAAATGTTTCTGCACTCAACATGTGATAGCTTGCACAAGCTTTTGGAAATGGGTTCCGTCATACATTTCTCATTAATTGTAGTTTGTTGATAAAATAAGTCTTCATTTCAAATGGATCGGATGGATACAAAAGTTGGAATAACTTATCGGTTACTTGTGTGCATATTTGAACAGCCCTCTATGTTTGTCTGGCACTTTGCAATGCATTAGCTATATATTCACCTATAGGTAAACATTCCAAAACTTCCAATATTATAGAAGCTGCTGACAAAAAGAGGCGAAACAAAAGCTGGTTTGTCAACCTACTATATTTGATTAAGATATGTCTGCTCAGTATTTGAGTCCATGATGGCAAAATTAAGCAACATGAAGTATCCTGAAGAAATTGCGGCAAATTATATTAAAGCAAGCATCGAGAAAATCTTAGATGGAAAGAAATAATGTTATTTCAGACATATGAGTACACACACAAGCATTTGAGTTTATCATCTGACAACCAGACCCATTGCTGTATGTTTGCACTTGGTGGATGATGTGATCATGTTCACAACCACAGCTTTTGCATTAAGTATAGCAAATATGTCAATTTTTTCGACACTTCAATTAGGCCAGTCTTGGTGCAGGCTGCTTCATTACTAGTGGATGATCTTGATACAACAAAGGAAGTAGAATCAATGTTAGCATCCACCCTGATTGTACAAAAGACAACATTATGGTACATGGCCCATAGGTTTAGAGCAAAAGTTCAATTTGATGCAATCAACAAAGTTAAAGAAGAAATGAAGATTGATTCATCAATGGTGATTATTGTGCTTGACCATAAGCAGAAGGTGTTACCCATGAAGTACAGGAATTGTCAAGTGGAGTACTTTGGTAAAATGTTTGTCATTGCTTGGTTCATTGAAGGTCTGATGGGTGTGTGACGATGAAGGTGTTCCTGGATTTCAGTACGAATTCATTGATTATGTGGCAGAAG
>NW_013666054.1:486140-507870 GCF_000517525.1 Limulus polyphemus
AAAGGAAGTAGAATCAATGTTAGCATCCACCCTGATTGTACAAAAGACAACATTATGGTACATGGCTCATAGGTTTAGAGCAAAAGTTCAATTTGATGCAATCAACAAAGTTAAAGAAGAATGGTCAAGTGGAGTACTTTGGTAAAATGTTTGTCATAGCTTGGTTCATTGAAGGTCTGATGGGTGTGTGACGATGAAGGTGTTCCTAGATTTCAGTACGAATTCATTGATTATGTGGCAGAAGGATACACAGGATAAGATAATGTACAAGTTGTGGCTATACTGAAAGAGATGGTACATGATGTTAGGACAAATTGTCTTGATGTCCATAGGGTGATTGTTCAAAGTGACGATGGTACATGCTTTGCCTCACAGGATCTGATCCCATATATATATATATAGAGAGAGAGAGAGAGAGAGACACACACACACACCATCTCAATGTTGGAATGCAGTCTACCACTGACAGGCACAAAGTGGATTTGTACGGAGGATCAAACTGGTAGATGGAGACTGGATACCCACTTTTCATATTTGAATTTGGCATTCAATTCATTTGTGGAAGATGGAAATGACATAACTACAGAAATGGACATATACAAGGCCTTAACATTTAGAGATGGTATCGCAGGCACTACTGGAAAATTACTTGATGCCAATCTGTTGAATGGTCAAATGTTAGTGAAAAAGTTCAAAGCAAAAACTGGAAGACGAAGCACACATGAGGTTCAATGGGAGGCTAATGCTGCTAAAATCATTTTTCATCCAACATATCCAAGGCAGAAGCTGTTGTAGCATCCAAGCTTAATACATGTGGAGCAAATGAACTGAATATTGAAAAGAGGTTGTCATTTACATCCCCCAAGGCACCATTATTTACACCTTATAGATGTGAAAATTTTGAGTTGAATGAACAAGATTAAGTTGGGATTACTGCTAAATCACTAGCTATTAACCAAGGACTGTATCTGGTCCACTGTAATCGTGCTGAAGTGGATATAAGCAGTGTAGAAGATGAAACTACTAGACTTTGTCCAGAAGCATTGTCAGAAGGGTGGGCATGCTATCCATGGAATACGAAAGAAATACCCAGGGAGTGTGTGGAAAAGTAAATTGAGTTATATGAAATGGGGGGGGGGGTAAAGAATCAAAAGTAGGAAAGTGTCTACCAATAAAGCTCATCAGATTCTGATGAATTCAGTCCTTCTAGGAAATTGGCATGATAGATTTTGTGTCACCATTTCCAAGATAAAGGTATTCTTTACTTTAACTCCAGCTAAATGAGGGTATTGATTGATAGTGATAGTACAATTCCTGAAGACATAGTGAAATGGAACATTCATATTTGCAGGAATAAATTGCTGTATTTTCTGCCTCACTTATTGATTTAGATATGCAAATAGATTAACTTAGTCCTCATGAACAATAGAATTTACATACAGCTGTATCTTTTTTCATACTTCATGGATTTCAAATCTGAAAAAAGATTCTGAATAGTAGTCAAGTAGTTTTTTACCAATCGGTGTCTTCTGGAACATATTTCAAAATTTGGTGCGATGTCTAGAGGTTGGTTTTTCGTGACCAGGGTCTTAAAAACAATACTTGTATACATGACTCTAAGAAAAAGAAAACAATCCTGGATCTAAAAAAAAAGTGAAATAAATTACTGAATTCTTACAGTACTATGGTTCATGTAAAGCTAAAATATGAGGATTTAAAAGAAAACATGACATTTGGATAAACTTAAAACAGAGTTAAAAGAGTTCCCTTTCACTTTCTGAATCCAGCTTTTATCTGTAATGCTCATTATTGAAGATATTTAGTAATTCTTTACAACTTTGAATTTTTTGTTTGAATTCTGTCTACATATAAATGAAGTTACAGGTATTATTTTTCCATTTTACAGTGTTTAATGCTTCTTAAATAAACCATGTAAAGTGTTTGTCTGGATAGGCAAGTTTTAGTTGCACATGTAACTTTTTACAGTTACCTTGAATAGTTAATGCCAGTACTTTATTTCTGATAAAAAAAAAAAAAAGTTCCTAAAATGAACAACACTACTCTAATCTTAGTACAGCAACCATAAGATTCATACTCATGTTTAAAGATAATAAGATTATAATTTTTCTTAAAACTGCATTTCATCTGTTTCCATAGCAAAAGCTAGTGAACATCTCTCTCTTTCTGTATATGAGTGTGTGTGTGTGTGTGTGTGTGTGTGTGTGTACACATACAAACACTCGTTTTTTTATGTTATATTATTTAATCAGATCATTAACTACAAAGATGTCTTGTATAACAGTCAATAATGAGGTTAAAACCGCTCTTGCAGCTGCATATAGGAAAGCATAGCTTCAGTAGTGCTTAGAGTAAACACTGTGCAGTTAATGACTTAAGTATGTGATGAGTTCTGATGATGTATGTTTCTCCTTCTTCTCTAGTGAAGAAGTATTATACTATACCCACTGTAAAGTTGGTCCAAATATATTTCCTGTATGATCTGTTAGACAACTTTTATTAAAAGAATATATTTTTTGCTTTTTAGCATGAACTTTACATCCGAGCCTTTTCCATGTTATCAGAATTCCCAGCTGTAAGTTAAATATTTTTGTTTTTGATTAACTTTACAAATCTAAGCAATCCATTTTTTAATTTCTCTTTGTAATTTTAGGAAATAACCAATATTTTATCATTAAAAAAATAAAATCATGAGTTATTTTTGTTTTTCTTAAATCTCTGTACTAAGTAATAAAATTTTTCAGATTGTAGACAGTTTGTTTTGAAGAAAGGTCTTGAAGTGCAACATATAAATCTATTTTTGGTAATAAACAGTTATTTGCTGGTTTTCTGTCACTTACTAATTCAATTTAAATATTTTCTGGTTAAAATACACCTGTTTGGTATTTTTTCCTTATTAGATCACAGATTTTAAATTGGATAAGCAGTATAGTGAAATGCTGAGAGATTTATTAGATGATCATCGAGACGAAGTTACTAAACTAGCATCTGGCTTTCAGGAATGCAGAAAATATATCAAGGTAACAATCTAGAATAAGCAGTTATGTGAATAATGACATTTATAGATGAGAAATATTTCTTTTAAAGTTTTATATATATGTGTTGTTGTTGTTGAAATACTTTAAATTACAAAACCCATGTTATTTGATAAATATCTCAAGACAAGCAGTGCTTATGAAATGTGATGCTAAATAGTCATGTCTGCAGAGCATCCACCAGTGTGTGTTTGTGTTGTTGTTGAAATACTTAACTACAAAACCCATGTTATTTGATAAATATCTCAAGGTTAAGGGGAAAGTTTTTAGCAGTGCTTATGAAAATGTTTAATTGTCATGTTTGCAGAGCATTCCACCAGTTTTTTGTTTTTCCTATTTTGAACAGTAGAATTTTAAGTTGTTTATAATGATTCTAAACATTTGTGTTTAAATGTGTTATTATATATTGAGTGGAAATCATATTTGTTGTATCTAAAAACATAGTTTTTGTTGACTTTGTCATAGGAAGAAAAACTGGTTCAACAGTTTCTGGATCAAACACTAACTTCACGATTGGGAATTAGAATGCTTGCAGAACATCATTTAGCTCTACACCAAGAACAGGTAGGTTATGCATCCTTCATTTTTTATCTGTGTATACTCTGAGAGTTGCGCAATCAAGAGTCATTTTATGGAGGCACCACAACAGCGAGTAGCATGCTCCCAGAGAAAATTTGGAAAAAAGGTGCACTTTTATGCATTCTGGGGAACTTCAGACATTTATTTACACTTATAATATTGAAATGATGTTTTCCTTTTTTTTTTCCATTTACAGTGGGTTTATGTACTAAGAGAATCACAGTCATCTGCTAATATTGTTATATACTTTTATTGTAACAATTGAAAAATAACAAAATACATACATTCTGATTAGTGTTCTTTGTTAGTGGGCTTATATACTGATTAGTGTTCATTGTTATATTCCTAAGTTACACTTTTGGCATCTTTCAATACCTGCTGGCTGCGCTTGTATTTACTGACTGAGGAATCTGAGTTAAACTTGCAGTTCAAAAGGCCAAATACTGTGTCATGCCCTAAATCAGTCCTGTTCTCTGTTACGATCTTTCTCACCACTGAAAATGCTCTTTCAATCGATGCATTGGAATGTGGTACAACAAGCAGACTGTATAACACAACAAAGTATAGTAATGTCACACAAAATAAGTAAATATTTCTTTATCCTGGTTGTCACTCTGTGAAGTTGAATTTTGTGACTATTCTTTTTTGTTAAATTATTAAAAGGGTTGATATCAAGAGATCAGGAAACAGGACTTCATGTGACTTATTTTTAAAACATAACTAACAAACTAACTTTTATTCCTAACCTAATATTTTCACTTGAGTTTATATACAATGTTTAGTATTTATGTAAGCTTACCTGTTAGATTTAACAGTAAATTTAATATGATTACTTGTGTTAAAAAATCATTTTCTGTGTTCGAAATTGTTTTATTTTAAACTAAGCAATACTTGTGTTTTATATCTCTCTAACAAGGTACCATTGTAACTGTTATGGTTTAATGCATTTGTGCATGATCACCTATGTTCCCTGCTCAGAAGTGAAAAACTGGAGTTTTGATATTGAAATGGGTATTTGCAAAGTATAACTTATCCAGCCATTTTTAGGGAGAAAAAAACAGGTTTTATTCCCATAAAATATATTAACAACCTGTAGGGATTTCATAAATATTCTTAAGTGGTGGCATCTTCTGGTGTTTAGATGAATTTGTTTCTGTACCTATTATGTACAGATGCATAATTATTTTTTCTTTCAAATTACTTTGTATTAATCTTATTGTAAAAATGTTTTCTTCAAAATTAGTAAGTAAACTAAGAGGTATTTTAATACTGGACACACAGACCATGCTCTATACAAATGTTAGTTAGAATATATTATTTTCAAATCTGTTGGTGTGTGTGTGTGTGTGAACACCACATTCTTAGGTGGCTTTAATTCAGTTTAATTTACTCAAAAGTAAAGTATAAAAATACCCATTCAACTGTAAATAATTTTGCTTCTACAGTTTTCAGTCTGTGTAAAGTATGTAATTTAATCGAATAAACCCTCTTTTCTTGTGTTTAGCCTAATCATGTTGGTATCATCAATACTGCTATGAAACTCAAAGAAGTAGTGGACTATTGGGCTGATTATTCCAGGTAAGATATTAATACATTTCAAGATGAAATGAATTTAACTACATGATTAACCACTTTAAAACTTCCCCAGTTTTGTAGACCATCCTACAATACAACCTTGCTAAAAGCCAGAGTTTCCAATTTTTTTAATCCATTGGATGTTGAGATGATGGCTGGCTGGCATTGTTGTGAACTAGGGTTATAACATTTGTAAGTTCACATCCAGTTGTATATCCCACACAGTACCAGTTTTCAAATGAATAAATTAACTTAAATTTACTCTTTTTTTAATTGTAAACTTTGTTGTGTGGCAAAATTAACATCCATCATTGTGATTTCAGTTAAATGAAAATGGAGAAAATTTACAAAACGGGAAGATAAAAAGAGTAATTTCTTGAAAGGGAGAATATTGGAGTACCAAAAATAAAAAAACTGCAAGAACTACTGAATGATAAGAAACTTAAAAATGCACCTTGAAACTTTTAGAAAATAGTGGCACATTTATCTATATTATTTTAGAAAATTGGATTGTTTAGTAACAGGGAATTTTAATATCAGAATTCTAGACATGTATTAATCACTAGAACTTTTTTGAAATATAGGAAGCTATTTGGGAAGTATATAAACACAAGTTAGGCTAGAGTAGATGATACTTTATTTGTGAGTCTGTTCCAGTAGATGTTTGATTGCATTCATGTTTTTAATCCATTTGTCTGTTACTGTCAGCCAGTTAGTTTTCAGTGTTGTGAATGTTGAGTTTGTTTTGATGAAAAACTAGATGCAAGAAATCCTTTACATATGAGAAAATTAGGAACTAAGTGAAATTGTTGTATTAGCATCTACTGTGAGCATTAGTTAAGCGATCCAAAAAAAGTTATAGTAGGAGAAATAAAGCATTTTTGTTATTGTTAAGTACATTGAATTTTTTCATTGTTATTTTTTTTTACTTAATAATAATATAAAAAACAACCAATCAGGAAAAGTGAAATTATTTTGGTAAAGTGAAAAATCAAGATCCAATTTCAAGATGGTGACACATATTCAAAGTGAGACAAAAAACTTGCTGTGAATGATGAAACAGTTGAAAGACAATTGAAAAAGTTCAAGAAGAAAGAGCAAAAAATTAAGAAAGGAATTTCAAGATTGAAACAGTTTTACAGAAGAATCATGGAAAACAACTTGAGTAAAGATAAGATCAAGGAAACCATAGAAAATGTACAGAAGGATTATAACAATAAAATTGAAATAAAAACTGCATCAACAAAGTGAAAAGGGAAGACAAAATGACACAGTAAAGAAGGGAAGTACAAAAGAATATCAATTCCAGGATAAAACATCTGGAAACTGAATTGGAAATTATAAAAAGATCAACCACACCTTTTATATATCCACTGAAGAATTCCAATATCAAGATAATATTAGGTATGAAATATGCATAAGGAGAACCTATCTAGTTCACACATGTTACCACTATACATCCACTTTTTTGCTACCTATGATTGCAGAACCTTCCTGAACTACTTCATCTAAATCACTACCTCCTTAAGAATTCAGCAGGACATTTCAATAGGTTATGATGGAAAGGTACCATGGGAAGCATGTCACACAGTTTGAAATAATTTCCAAGGTAAATGGATGGAACATTGAACAGCAAGATATTAATCTTACTGCTTATTTAAAAGGACCAACTTTAACATTGTTAAGTATCCTTTCAACAGAGCCATTAACAACTATCAGGTATTAATGGCTGACTTATCAAGTAGATTTGGAGTGTCACATCAGAAGGAAATTTCTAAAGTAAAGTTCAGGAACAGTGTAAGGAGGAAGGATGGGGACCTTAGCTGAATTTTCTGAAGATGTGGAAAGGCTTATCCAATTATCTTGTACAGATGCTTAATGATTAATTCATTGGCAGATGACCAGTTTATACACACTGAGTAGATGAGAATATGCAAATCATGAAAATGTAGAGTACTTGTACTTCTTTATGGTTGGTGATGAACTAATGATACCATACAGGAATTGATATTCTTAGATCACATACTGTACAAACAGTAAATCAATTTGATGATAGTGTAGAAAAGCTCAAAGGATAAATTAGACAACTGTTTACTCAGAGTGGAAGAAGTAAACCAGAGGACAGAAAATGCTTCAACTGCAATTTAGAAAGAAATATTGTGAAGAACTCTAGACAAAAACCTTTAGGAAATAGAAATTGCTTCCAATTGGTGATGGCAGAAAGAAATCACTATACATGTGAAAGTGTGATGAATCAACAATTGATAATGGACTGAGGATGAGAATACTCTATGTTCTCATATATAAGTAAGAAGTGTATTATTTAAAGGAATTGGTCCATGAGTCAACAGATTTATTGTTGCAAAGCCTTGTAATAAGTTGCAAGTTTATTTGACTCTGGTTATACAGTTACCATTGTTTGATGTGATCTTGTAATGAAAGCTATAAAATTGCCTTGAGAGATGAAACAACAAGGTGAATTGATATGAACAGCAATTAGTCATAAAGTTCTGGCAAGAAGAGGGTTGGTATGCATCCTAACTCTGGGAAACTTTTCTACACAACATATGTGGGTAACTAACACAAAGTGTATATGTTGGGAAGAGACTTCAAGTGAAGGCATGGATGTGAGGTTAAGCTTGCTTCAATCATTTTCATAGTATTTGTCCAAGAAATCCTTTCTGTGTTAGATGACTAATACAACACTAGAAGTTAAGCTTCTGTTGATAACAATAATGGAAACACAAGATAATGGAGAAATCCAACCTAAAATGCAACAGAAAAAGACAGTTGGTCTAAACCAAAGATCATCCACCGTGATTGTCTTTGAAGGTACATCAGTGGAAGAATGGCGAACTGGCTAACTTCATAGATTTTACCAAAACTAGGTGTACCTATTGAAAAACCTTGTGTTCCTGTTAAGACCACTTCCATAATATCACCAGTTATGGAGCCTTCAGGGGAATTTCTTAACCATCTGCTTGAAAAAAAAAAAAAACCTAGTGGCAAGACAGCAAATATTGATAAAGAGCAAGGGGTCATACCATCTTCATACCATAATCCACAGAAAGAAAACAAACTGAAACATTTGCTGATTGGACAGTATACTGTTGAAAGAATGTTTTTGTTTTGTTAATTAAAATAATAATTTTATGTTATTTTACACAACTAATGATTGTAATGGGTATATTTCTGAATGTAAATGTCAAGAGCTAATTTAGCATTAATGATGGAAGTTTAGGTTCAGTGCACCAGAGTTTTCTTTCTGTATTAGGATTGTTGAAGGAATTTCACAATCCAGAAAGGGGCATTGTTGTAGGCTGTTTTTTTTTTAATTTGAACATTTGTGTAGCCAGAGGGACTTTGGATATCACTTTCTAGGGATTTAATGAGAGATCTTTCTTGATGTTTTAGAAAACTATTTTAACAATATATAAAAAAAACATAAGTAGACGATTTATTTGGAGTCTGTTAATGTGGATGCTTGATGATTATTCAGTTAGCAAGTTTGTTAATCAACTTATTTGCTACTAACAACTAGTTAGTTCAGTTTTGTCAATATTGAGTTATATGTGCAAGAATTACTGTACATATGAGAATATTACCAAGTGAGTGAAATTATGTTAATGTCTACTGTGAACTTAGAGTTAGCATTAGTTAAACTAACTGAAGTTGTAATTGAAGAAATTAAACATTTTTGTTATCATTAAGTAGACCAGAATTATTATTTTTTCATCAAATAATTCAAATGAACAATAACAATAGAAACTGTTACAACAAAGTATATTTTTATTAAAGTGAAAAGCTAAAGTATACTATGTTGTATTCCAGCCAGTGGTTATTATATCTTTTAAATCTGATTCTTTATTTTGTAAAACTAGAGAAAAGGATACTTATCCTTTAAGTACTTGTGTGGTGTCCATATGAACCCCAGTCAAATGGATAATTGGAAAGTTGAAAATGGTGTTATTTCAAAAAAATTAAATTCTTAGATTTTAAGGTAGTCCTTGTATTTTTCATATTAATGTTGTTGTGTAGCTTTGCATTAACATTTGATCTTTCTGACAGAGCATACAAAATAAAACAGTGTTATATTTAGGTCTAACTGTTGATGATACAAAGCTTTTTTTTTGTATTTTATGTATATCTACTTCTATATACTGAAACTAAAAATGCATTTAGATTGAAGTGGGAGATTTGTATTGTGGACTATTTGGTTGTGGAAGTAGTTGGCTAAAATATGGTGGCGTAATGATTAAAACTTATTAAATATGGAGCAAAAATGTTTGCATATACATATGTATGTATGTATATATATATATATATGTGTGTGTGTGTGTATATATTATATTGATTTATTACTTTCTCACAGTACTGATGTGTTACTCTAAAACTTGAATATAAGTGTGAAAATGTGTAAATAAAACCTGTACAGGATTCATTATACCTCCATATTAGTAAAATAATTTGTTATGGAATTATAGAAAATGTGACTTGGACTCGAATTGTCCTTGATGTGACAAAAACAACAATATATGCAGTATTATCATCTGATACAAATCCAGTTGCTTTGTTTTAATGTTATTACCTATAGAATTATGTAGAAACTAGATGCATATGTAAAGACAGTGTATTCATCAGACTTCAAAGAAGGCCACATAAGAAATTGTCCAGAATTACTCGTAAGCTCTTCTTACACTTTTTGTATTTCAAACAAATTGCTGGATTTAAGTATGTGAAAGATCTTTATCAAATGTAAGAGAAATACTTGTTGAGGTTTTTCATTCATTATTTTTTATTTTTTATAGACAAATTGCTGAACACAAGTATGGGAAAACTCCAGTTATCAAATGTAATGGACACATTACTGCTAGTTTTCCATACATTCAGATTCCGATTGACTACATAATTCCAGAACTGCTGAAAAATGCAGTCAGGTAGCTAAGTGTCTTTTGAATGTTTTTCTACTAAATATTTAGTAGGGAAAAATTAACTTTCTGTAAGTAAACATAACATGAGGTCCATAAAAACTGCTTATTTTAATAATGTTTCAGCTTCAGCACCCTGGGTAACAAAATGTCTATTAATGATCTCTGGCTAAACTCTAGAACCCACTAGGTTTTTTTGTCAGCTAGCCCTGCTAATTCCAAACCTAGTACTAAAATAAAATAACTTATTAACTATTCATTGGAAATAAATGTAACAAAAAAAAAATGAAACTTTAAAGGAAGAGCAATTTCGTAACATGAACACTACTTTATGGGAAAAGGCTGTGCAGTGAATTAATAAGCAGTGTAACAAAATGAAAAGGCTGCTTTAAGAACACAATTCAGTTAAGAGTAATCTTAAGTGCAAAAACTAATGCTAGCAGCAAGAGTACTCAACTGATGACCTAAGGTAATGTGATCATAAAAGCTTTTTGCAGTTTGTCTATTCGTAATTAAGAATATTTATTATTGTAGAATTTTAGCATCTCTTCTGGTAGAAGTTATTACAAAATTATATTTTGTGGATAGCTCTTTAGAACTAAAACTGTTTATATTTTTCTGATGTAAAAATGTCATTATTATATACATGAAAATTAACATTTCATGGATGATCAATCTAAATGGTATTACAATTAATGCCTTGTATGTTGTAATCCAGTCAGCCTCAGTGCTCTGGGTTTAACCTAAGGCCTTTTCAGCAGTGGACAATAGGCTAGTAATTGAAATACTATTATTTACTCTTCTTAAAAATACTGTTTTTGGGTTAGTAATGACATATGATAAAAATCAGTCTTATTGTGATATAATATGACAGTTACTAGCAAGTAAGCCTGTTTTATTTACAAGAATGTGATACTGAACTTTTTTGCTCATTTTAAACAAACTATTTATTAATGGAGATTCCTTACATACAGGGCCACTATTGAAAGCCATCCAGGTACACCTGAATCCAGCCTTCCTCCAGTAACAGTAACTATAGCTAACAATGATGTGGACTTTATTTTAAGGTAATACTGACCTTTTGTTTCCATGTATATTTATAAAAGTATGCACTTGAACATGTATTTGTATTGCCTTATTATAGTTGAATATTTTTTTTATAACATACAAGTTATTAGTCAAATTTTAGTCCTTGCTTTTTTTCTTCCAAAATCCCAATCTTCCACTTATGAATCTTTGCAGAACTAGTAGATATGTATTATAAATTTGTAGGCATCTTCTTTAATGAACAATTAAGTCAATTAAACTTGTAGTTTTTTTTATCGGCGTATTCAACTATGAAACTTCAAACTAAAACCTTGTTTAAAATATTTCTTCATTTAATATGACCTTTCTGACTTCTAGACCTTTTCCCAAATCATCTACATTGGAACTCTTATGGCACTAACTTTAATTATTATTGGTTAAAACTGAAGTGCAAGACATAAAATTTAAAATAGAATGTGGTCTCACTCACATTCACCAGCTATCATCACCAAATATTAAGTTAATTTGAAGGCCTGTAGGAAGAAACAACACTATTTACTTATGGGTTCTAGTTATATTGGTCAAGAATAATTACCAGTTATTCATGATTTTTTTTAATATTTTAATGATTAATTTTCGTTTTTGTAACAAATGTATGAAACCTTTATCATTTGTGCTTAGATTAATATAATTCCTTACAAAAATCCCATGAATTGAAGTTTAATTACTAAGTGATTGTTACTCCTAAGAAGAAACTTATCATATAATTATATTGGAAGCTAAAGTATTTATGATGATGTAACTTCTCCAATTGTCCCTCAATACTTTCTTTTATCAAGTTTCCAACAAAGCGTATTGAGTTATCTTTAACCCTTTCACTGTGGCTGGAACCTATATGTCCTAGCCACAGTAAATGGTTTAATAGGTTTTCAATTAAAAGTATAATAAAATAAAGGAAAACTGAAATGATTGCCATGTAAGTTTTTATTCGATTCTTTCATTCTTGTTGATAATTGTAGAATACAAATGATTTAAAATCAATTATAAATCAAACATGTATTGATTATTTTTTTCTTATTTATTTATTCTCAAGGGTCTCTGACCGTGGTGGAGGTATTCCCCACCATCTTCTCAACCATGTTACCCAGTACCACTTTACTACTGCCAGTCACTCAGAAGAGGAAGGAGCTGGGGTGTTTAGCACAATGATTTCAGAGTCCAACCATGGACCATCTGGGCCAATGCATGGGTATGTAGAGTTATTTACATTGAGTTCATTATTTTAATGCTTTTTGCCAGTCATTTATAAACAACTTTAAAAAGGAATGCTATCAACTAGTTTAATCTCTTACAAACAGTAATCTTATATCTTGTTATTCTTTTACTGAAATGGGTGGTGTTCAACCAACCTGATAAGCATGTTTGTTTTGAGTGTTAAACTTTGAGACAAGTAAGTAATATCTGTTCTATACATTTAGTATTTCTGAAACAGGTTAGCAACATATATGACAGGAGGTACTGTGTACATAAAACATCTGTACGTGCAGTCTGTGATAATGCATGTGTAATTACTAATTGGAATGAGACGCTTTTTATTTTACGTTGTATATTTGGATGTGTTAAAAGCTCTATCTCATTTGAAACAATTAGTTGAAGTATTACATTTAATAAAGTATAAAAACTTGCATCCGAACAGGTTTGGTTTTGGTTTGCCAACAACGCAAGCTTATGCAGAATATTTAGGAGGAAATCTGACCATTGAAACAATGCAAGGAATTGGTACTGATGTCTATCTAAGGTTGAAGCACATTGATGGAAAAAAAGGAAGCTTCAGGATTTAAAATAAACTTCTGAAATGATGCTATTACAAGAACACTTGTATATCAAGTATTCTATAAAGAATATCCTAGCAAAAAATTGTATGTTTTTTTTATAGTGTTATACGAATATTTGCAATTTCCAATTACATAAACTTCTTACTGTTTTCTGATGTGTTTGGGATTTATAGTGGAGTTATTACAGATTCTCTTTGCAATGTAGAGTTATTATATAACAATGCTGCAGCTGTTAAAAATGTATATAAAGGTAAAAGTAACTTATTTCTAAAGCTTATGAGTTTCCACTGGTGATAGTTATCTCTCAGGTAAATATTGTATCACTTTTTACTAGAATCTCTTTCCTCATTAGGTTGTGATTTTGCTATTCATTGTTGATATAATTTAACTAATTACCAAAAATGATTAAAGATATTTGTAAGTCAGTTTGTTTCTTATGTTCTAAGAAAATGTATCAAAGCATGGGAGGATCTCATCTAATGTTTGTTTTAGTACTGGCAGAATTAATAATAATAAAAGAAAAGCTTTCATTATATTTCCTATTAACCGGTTATTTCATACCGATCTTGAACGTTTAGATTTTTACATGTCAAAATAACAACTAGCAGATCACTTACCTTCATTTCACATAGTATCAAATGTATATATATAAATGCTAAACTTTTTTTCCCACATTGTGAGTGGAATTTTTTTACTTATTTTTTCTAAACTTGAAAGCCTCTGATATATTAACGTTATTCAGTTACAATGATTAAGAAAATATTTTTTCATCAACCACATATTTCATTAAGTTAATTGCAATAATAATGCCTATGGTTTCAATAACTGTCTTGTGACAATTTTTCAGTTGCCCACTAACTCAACTGTAAACAATTAATTTATATTTATCAGCTGATTTTGAATTGCTTTATACTTTGCAATAAACACATTCTGACTTAGCAAAGTTTTACACTAATATTGTAGCTGTCTAGCAGTAGAGTTTTTTTCATCAAGCCAAGCCCATCTCTACTTGTTTCATAACTTTCTTGTGAACTTCTATCACAGACAAACCCTCTATTATATGCCACACTTTTAAACTGCAGAAAAACCTAGAGCAGAGAGGAAATGCACAGCTCGTGTGATCTATCACTTCACTTACCATTAACCTAGGTACATATACAAGCAGCATGTAACTCGTGTCATAAATAACACCATTCCTATGTCATAAACATATGCATTTTATAGATGGGGCTTGCTATCCATTTTTAAATCGGAGGTAGAGCTTTGAATGCAGGAGGATTTGTTCTGTGTTGCTCCCTTCCCAGATTTTACTTGCATTTCAACACCAGTCATATGAATGGACTTAGAAAAGGACATTTTTATGGATTTCTGTCTACAATCGAGAATTTTCACCCATGAAAGTTATTCAACATTATTTAGAATAACCATGATGGTGAGTAAGTTGTCACCATCTTAGATCCCACATGTTTAAAATTGTTTATTTCTCCTCAGTTTATACTACATAAGATTTTTGTGATATTTTTAAGTCATTCTTACAAATTTTAACATTTTCCAAACTTTTGTTTTTTAATTCTGTACATTTTTTCCAGCACTGAAAGGTTAGGCTTAAAAAATTATTGTACTTATTATTGTCAAATCTTTTTTTTTTTGCAATAAGATTCAATGAGGATTGGAATTGTTTTTTAAAAGCGTTTTAAACAAAAGTATGATGTATGACTTTTCAGGTTTAAGTAAAACAATTTATACTAGTTTCATAATTTATCCCCATTCGTACCCCCCCCCCCCAAAAAAAAATTTTGCTCATAAGAAAAAAAAGTTGCTAATTGTGTAAATATTTTTACATTATTGGTGACAGTTAGTAGCTAGTCATTATCTGTTGTATAAAAAGGTTTTTCTCTTTATTTTTACTAACAACATTATTGTTGCTTGCAATAAATGTGGTTAGGTGAATTATAAACTTTTTGTTTAATTTTAACTCTATATAATCATCCATTTTTATACTTTATGAATAAATGTTTTGGTACTGTGAGGATTTTCAAATCCATTATTTTGCAGATCTGAAAATAAATTTTCCACTCTTTTTTTTCATTGTTTGCAAGGGTAAATGGAAGGAAAACATGGTAATAAATATTGTTTGACTATGAATAATGGTGAACATTGTATTGTCAAAAACCTGCTGTTCACATGATGTATTACAAGTCAAAACAGTGCATTTATACTTGTCATAAGACATTAGTATTAGGCGTATTATATTTTTAACACTACATTCTTTATTCAGTCTTATAACTAGTATAATTAACCATAATCACAGTTTGCCAGTTTAGAAAAGGCATTCACACCAGAAAAATCGTTGTAACAAATAGCTTTTATAAATAGTGTTCTAGCTACTATTGTGTTTGTTGTGTCCAGCTGGTCTGAGCTCTGTATTGAGCAAAATGCATCAACTGCAATGAACATGACAACAGTGTGGTTGAAATACTATTCAAAATGGACTTGATAAAGAATGTAGTATTAAAAAATATCAGCCTTATTACGAATGTCTTTACACAAATATAATCATGTTCTGCCAGTGTAGAAATGACATTCATACTGTAACAGTTGTAACAAACAATTACTTTTACCTTCGGTTATTCTGTAGCCTAAAAAAGAAATTGTTGCATTATAAAGTGAGCCAGTGACATTACCGATACAGCATCTAAATAAAATGCCTTGAATTGATAGCAGTGTAATATTTATTACTGTTTTTAATATGAAAAAATTGATTGTGCAAGGAAAACGTTAAAGATTAAAAACTTTCAGAACAAATATATTTAAGATATGCAAAGAGATCTTGAGATTTCTATTAAGTGTTTTTCTGACAAAAACTTATCATAAGAAGCAAAACAATAATCATTTAGCATTTGCATTTTGATAAAACTATTTTTTTCAATTCTTGAGAATTTTTGTGCCCAGGTAAGTTGTTGTATAATGGTGACAAGTTCAACTTACCACCCTGCACTTAAACAGAAAACATAAGCTGTTGATTAAGCTTAAAATTAAATATTTGCAGTACATCATGTTCAGACGCAAAATTAAGTCACCTGAAATGCATGTCTATGCTAATAAAAGGGTCATTGTTTTGTATGTTGTGCTATATAAGGACCCTGTACATGTGAATAAACCTGTTATTAGTTGGTGAAATTAACTGAATGAAATGATGTGTCAAAATGTTGGTGAAATCAGTTCTTGTCATGGCAGGATTTATACAGTTTGAAACACTCAAAGAATTGGCATTTTAAACCCCTGTGAACTTTGTGGCAGAGATGCTAATAAAAAAATAAAAGCATTTTAATTTATTCTCCTTTTATCATGTTTGTATGTTTCCAAAAGTTCCATGTGATAACCTTGGTTATTTGTAAAAAAGAATTTATGAGGTATGTGTTTTGATAAGCATTATGAATAATTTGTACTTACTGCTATGTAAAGGCAAGCTATACAACATTAAGGATATTACAGAATCTAGAAAGTTATGTCAGAATAGGAAAGTCAGTATGACTATTATTTTTGTCTAACATAGAGCACCTTTCGGTAATTATGACCAATTCATCCTACAGGAAATTGGATTCAGAATTTGTAGAAAAAAAATATAGCAAACAAATAGCTATTTACCACAATAAAGTTTGCCATTACTGATAATTAAAAGACACTGTTACACTGACTATACTAGTATACAGGAATTTTGTAGCACTGAATCAAAAAAATAAAAGCTTTTAATATTTTTTTGGTGTTGACAGATGGAAAGTAAAGTAGTTTTACCAGATGTCCAGCTAGTGAATGAAACAGATTTAATTATTAAAAATTCTTTTATATCAAGAGTACTTCCTGTGAATAAAGATGGAATGTCTATAACAATCCAACACTTAACAGTTTGAGCTGTTAAACTTCACACAATTTTGGTTAGTAAAACACAATGCATTAGTATATAGTCTGATCCGTAACATGAATAAAAACATTGAGGGACAAATACTGAAAAAATCAAATATTTGTCCTCGTATCAGTTTAACACTTTGTGCAAATAACCTGTAAATCAACAGTCAGTGTAGGATAATATAACTTGCTAAAACTAAGTTAATGTTTAAAATTGATCTAAACCTATATTCTTCCAACACTTTCCTTTCGAGCTCAAGTTTTTTTTTTGTTTTTCTTCCTTTTTGCAATCAAGATTGAAGTTTCAAGTACTTCCACAATTAGGATATCTAAGAGGATGTAAATAATCTGGGTTTAAACCGCTAGAAACTGAAAATTTGCTTAGCCCAAAACAGAACAAAAAACTTATGACCACTTTTGAGTCAGAATTTTAGGAAATGACATACTCCACACCACTAGTATTGACCTTGACTTTCTTTTTGTGAACAAGTGCAATACACTAACTAGTTAATTTTGTAATTTAATATAACTTTTAAATACAATATACAAATAATAAAATTTGCACAGTTTAAAATTTAGCTAAATTTTTGTTTACATATGTTAAACCAATGTTAGTTGCCTATAGGCTGTTAAATCAACTTGGCAACAAATGAATATCTTGTATAATCCTTCACCATTTTCTATTTAATTACATTACCTGCAAGAGATGTAATATATAAATTTATTAGTGACACCTTAATTTACTTGATAATGTGGTTTAATCCCAAATTTGGGAAGAAGAAAAATGAAAGTTTCAATTAAGGCTCTGCAGTCTTCATTTAGTTTCATGTATTATATGTTGATTTGATTAATTTCTTATACCCTTCATATTCACAGTGGCAAATGTTAAGTTTTATGTTTACATACAATCACTTTTTAAAAAAAAAAGTTTTTTTTTTTTTAATTATTTTAGAATTTATTCACTGCTTGATCAATCCGTACACTAAAAAGACTTGGGAATAGTTGAGTTGGATTTTTAAGGAGCTAATGCCATGATTTGAAATATTGTAAATATTAATTTTTCCAGTTTCATAAAATTTTTTCCGTAAACAGCAACACATCAAAATAAGTGTTTACAATTTTTTATTTTCAAAAAACAGAAATAATTCATTTAATAACTCTTCATTTCAAAAGTACACATTTTTTACATCTTTAATTACTAGTACTCTAATGAAATATATTGAACAAATGATATTAATAGAGATGATATTATTTGCATATTATCTTTTTCTCTAGATGTAAAAATTAAGCTGTGAGATAGTGACAAAACGTTTAATGAATATAACAGCACTTAAAATCACCATTAAGATAAACAATATCTACTAACTACCAAAAACAATACACTTAAGATATTTGAAACTTTACATACTGTAATATTTTATAAAATCAAACACTTTGAAGTAATATTAAACGTTAACCACATTACATATAAAAATTGTTGATGACTTTCTCTAGATCTTAGAAAAATACCATGGTACAAAATCCATTAAAGTGAAATATGTACATTGAGAAACCCAATAACATCAATCTTGCATATGACATTTGTAAGGCAAGACCACACATTTTTATATGAATGCTGGATGTGTATATACACATTTTTTTGAGCATGGGAATGAGCTATGAACGTGCTACATTTTAAAAACAAACATAGGCCAATGCAAGTTAAGTCTACTTTTGTACTTCATCCACAGTGAAGATTTTAAAAAATACATTTTGAAACTTAAATTATATCAATATTATCCAAACTATTTTATTAAATTATCCTCATTCTGTCACTTTTACATCCAGACAGTCACCATCATCCATGTCCAAGTCAGCTGGGGTGTCAGTATGTGATATAATTTCTCCATCAAATTTAAAAGTTAATTTCTTCTTAAGGTTGTTGGTCTGTTTAGCATAGTCTTCCATAAGGGATGAGAGTGGAGAAAACTAAAACAGAGTGTTACAAGAAATTTTAGATTTAGCATTTGAACTTAGAAAATTTAATTTCCAGAACATACTGTATGTGCAAATGTAGCATTTTCAACAGACTACAAATACTTCCATTTGTTATATAGTGTGTAATCCAACAGTTTCTTTTTTTCTGATGCTAAATTAAATCTTATTCATAAAAATATAGAAATATGTGTCACAGGGATGAAAAAGAAGCTAACATGAAAGTAGAAAATGATTTTCAAGAATCTTCAAGTTTTTCACAAATGATTACTTCCTTATTGTACTAGGAGTTGGATCTATAATTTTTATCTTCCAAAACACCTGGCCGTGAACATTCAATAACCTTAAATTAGTCTTACGTTATCCCGATAAGGTAAGAAATTTTGTCAAGGTAACTACAATTTCCAATACTTTTATAACTTGCACAGCTTGTAAATAAATTTGAATTTTTAGAAAATATTTTGGAACACTACACACACATGTTGAATTAATTCTTTCCCTTCAAAATAAATTTTAGGCTCGCATAAGTCTAGAGAATTTTGATGAAATTTCAATCTTTTCAGATTGAATTTTTGAAACATATGACTGTCTTTTTCTCAAATATATATAGATAGTTCGACACATACAACATGCATGCAGATGTCAAGTGCAATTTGATTACCTAGATTATACCAAAAAAGGGGGGAAAACATGGACTTTTTAAAAAATAGTATTTTTTAGATGGTAATAATGTTATAGTTACATTCCTTAGAGATCTATGTAAAAATCATAGTTACAAGCGGTGTGTCTCAGGGCTCTGTGCTGGATCCTCTGCTGTTTGTGATTTATATTAATGATATTGACTCTGGAATGACAAAATAATGAAGTCTGCAGATTACATTAAGATTTTTGGGGTGACTAACTGTATCAAAGATACTGCAGACTTGCAGAGAGATTTAGATCATTTGATGCATTAGGCCAATACATGGCAGATGATGTTTAACTATCCAAAATGTAAGGTGATGCACATAGGTTTTCGCAATTCAAATTATTGTTACAATTTAAATGGGAATACATTAAATACTGCATTTGAAGAAAAATATCTTGGTGTTGTGTTTAAAAAATCACGCAAATCATCTAAACAGTGTATTGTTGCTAGCATCTATAGAAATATTGAATGTAAGGCAATGGATATTATTGTTTCACTGTATAGATCACTTGTAAGGCCTAATTT
Source organism: Limulus polyphemus (assembly GCF_000517525.1). NCBI lineage: Eukaryota > Metazoa > Arthropoda > Merostomata > Xiphosura > Limulidae > Limulus > Limulus polyphemus. Next base: position 506,230 of record NW_013666054.1, read on the forward strand.
AGAGTACTGTGTACAGTTTTGAGCTCCCTTCCTTAAGAAGGACATTGAATTGTTGGAGAAGGTTCAGAGAAGAGCCACTACGATGATACCTGGGATGGTGGGATTGTCCTATGAGGAGAGACTAAAATCTTTAAACTAGTTTTCTCTGGAGAGGAGAAGGGATTTGATTGAAGAGTTTAAGATTATTAAGGGTATTAATAATAATATAGATCCATCAAACTTTTTTGTGTTAAGCAGTGAAAACAATAGGATAAGGGGTCACAAACTCATATTTTGGCAGTGTTGGTGCCATCTGCAGTTTAGACAGTATTACTTCTCAAACAGGGTGGTTGGCTTTTGGAATGAGCTGCCTTTAAGGGTGGTGGAGGCAGAAAATATAACTGAGTTCAAGAAAAGATTGGATGAATACATGAGTAGTAAGGGTGGTTATAGTTGGGAGCTGTAAGGTGCATCCTTGATGGGCTAATAAGCCCCTTTTTGTCCCTTTAAACTTTCATGAATTTATGAATAATGATTTACGTTTATAATACTAATTTTTACTTCAGTCTTTGAATTAATAATCTGCAAGTAAAACAACTGTTTCGGTTCAAACTGCTTTTTACAGAACATGTGGAAGTTTCATATTTCTCATATTAAAATGTACTAAAAGAAAATAAGTAATTAAAAATGTTAAAATCAAGTTACAATTCTTTATTCATAGTAATCAATATTAGGTGAATATTTTCAAACAATAACACAAGATTACAAAACTTACTTTGTTTACTGTGAAATTAAGCTTCTGCCTTGTGTTCTGTGACTGAACTTTAATGGTAATTTTGTTAGCTTGAGAAGACTCTGCAATTCTCTCAGTTTCCATCTTTTTAGTTTTGATAATAAAACAGTCTGCAAAAAGAGTACCCATAGAAAAAAAATCACTGACTAATAAAACTTGTAACTAAAACTTGAAATGTCATGTCACAAAATTAGTAGGTTTTTCTTTGGTATTAAATAAATAAACAAATCACAATACTAAGAAACTGCTATAACCCAAAACGTAGGGTGTTCTTTACAGAGAATCAACTTGAGGTATATTAAGTTAACAAAAGTATGAGATACATTTTAACATTTATCTGGAAACATTACAAACCACAACTCCCAAATACCAGGCTATGCCTATGTAGATAACTTCATCCACAAAAAAACAAAATAACAAGAATACAAACCATGAGTTTACCGCTTATTTTCGCATATTACTTAGTGACATAGGGCTTAATCCAAGAATTTTTGAAAGTGTAAAACTTTGTTTGGGTACATTTCACCCATTGGCTGCTGATTTGCCATATAGAGTAAAGTCCACCTCCAGCAGGTGCATGCGAGCGTGCTGTATATGGTGTACGGCTGACAAAAATTCAGCGGCCGTTGAGAGCAGCCACAGTTAACCCTTTCGAGATGGGTCATGGGTGAAAGGCCAAGTCATTTCGTTTGTTGCTTTAAAATTTTATTGAACTACTATTTCAGATATTAATTACTGAAAATAACAGATAAAACAAAGTTTTTCTTAAGAAACATTTGATAAATATCTGGACATTATAAAGATTCCACACATGAAATTTGGAAAGTTTCTGATGTATAAAAGTATTTTTCATCTTAAAATCAAAATTA
>NW_013666054.1:508049-510988 GCF_000517525.1 Limulus polyphemus
TTCGCTTACTAATTTAAAAGTTATAGCATAAAAACTATACGAAGCACAAAATGAAGGAGTTAATGGGTTAAAACACTAAACATATATCTGAACATACAATCATTTTCTTTATAAAACTGCACTGTCTTTATTATTTCATACTATGTATTATTAAAAAATTATTTACATTAAATTATACATTAATTTTAAGCTAAATTGTTGTCATTCTTTTAGCTTCAAAATTATATAAAGGGTATGCAGCTTATATGATAGAATATTCTACACATGATCAGTACTTCTAAACCAAATTATAAACTGATTAGCTAGGTCTAGCTGTTCTTTTGTTTTCATTAACCTATAACCTTTCTTTCTGTATTCATATTTATAACAAGCGAAAGTTGACTGTTTTCATTAGTGACATATTTCAGACCACAGGAGTTCAATGTTATAAACTATGAACATGCTATTTCAGTAAAATGTTCGAATAAAATAACAATTAAGGCAAAGATGATCTAGCTCCAAGCAGTAATAAAAAAACAACTTGTATTTGTTTTACTGTAGGTGTTTTTAAGCTAATGATTTATTGACGTTCCAGAAATACAACATGAAAATATTCTAAAAAAACCTAACAAATGGGAAACATTTTCCCATGCTAGTGGTCCAAAGGTGTTCCTGCTAGAACCCATTATATTTACTTTATAGTATACCAATATTTTCTCATTTACCAGATGCATTATAAAAATCAACTAAAACTTATGGCCAGAGAAATTTCCATTGAATACTTTACCTAAAATGTCTGCAACTGTAAGACCCAAACTATCAGGCGTATCCTCCGTTTGCACTGTTTTTTCATCAAAATACAAAACTATTTCTTCAATACAAGCACCAACAATGTCTGACAACTGAGACATAACTGTGCCAAATTTTTGACCCTAGAATAGAAAATCAAGCTTAGTAATTGTGCTATACATGTATGTACATTACACATATGAAAATATTTAATTCTGAATTCCAATGAATAAGCAAATACTATTAAATAAAATCTGCAAATCCAAAAAAACAACAACAAAATTTTAGGTTCAATGTTTAGCCTAATCTAGGTTCCTAAACTGACGATCTGTTTAAAGAATAATTTTTTTCTAGTGTCTTAAAAACTAACCTGTTTTTGGTCCTCTAACATTAATAAATCATTTTCTTATGTTTCGTAAAACTTTTAATAACATTTATTCAAAAGTTAATACCTCTTTTAAACTATATCTACTTGATTTTTTAAAATATATCAGTCTATAAAATGCTCTACACTGTTATGAAAAAACCCAGCTAAGTTTGTTCATGAAAACAAAGTCAATAAACAATTACTTTAAAAAAACACAATAAACCAGACCCTGATATAATCAATATTTATCTTCTGATCAAAGCAAACTACCTACGTAGATCATAACTAAAATTCCACCTGGTAACGAGTGTAGCTCATGAAATATGCTGCTGTTACTTATAAAAATCAGAATCCATTGTCTCATTGGTTGGGTACTCTTTGTGTACACCAATATTGTTGGCCATAATCACAATAATATGTCATGGCTAGTTTAAGAGATTTAGGTTAGTCCTAAACCCATATACTAAGCTAACAGTGCAAAATAATAATAAAAGATTTAGCATGATAAAAATATACATAATAATCATTTTAACAATATTGTTCATGAAGGCAACAATTAAAAAAAAAACAAAGCATACTTAACTTACAGAACACAAAAACTAATTGTGTGCTTCATTTACCACCACAGATTTAATGTTCCTCAAAGAATTTTAGAAAATCCTCCTTAACAATGTTTTGTGACCAAAGAAACTAAACAACTTAAACATTTCTGGAAGGCAGACCTTCCAATAGCACTTAGGTCATTGAGTTTCTTATTTTGTAATTTCCTTCATTTTTGATTCTACATGATTTTTTAGTATCACGAGTGGTATAATGTTTATTAAACTCATATATGAATTTTCAAATACATGTGCCTGGTTTACTACCAGACCTATAAGTTTTATACTTTAACCAGGTAAAATACATCACATTTAATCCATTACCTTACTATTGTTTTTTGTTGAAGAATCTTTGTACAAGTCTATACAAAGTTATTTATGCATAGCCATCCCTAATTTTAAAATAAAGCAGAGGGAAGGAAGTAAGTCAATAGCACACCCACTACTGCTCTTGGGCTACTCTTATCTAATTAATTAGTGGAATTTGACAGTTTCACAATCTGAGCATACTAACCATTTGGTGTTTCCTTAAATTTTAATACATTATGATAAATGTAATAAAGAGCATTTGACTTTATTTCATATACAAGGGTAATGTTAAAATTCCAGTTACCATTCCCCATGTTTGAATTAAATGTTGGATTCTGCTTCTACTGTAAGATTATAATTAAAACACAACCATTGTCAGTCCAGTCATATTGAGCAATATACGAATGAGCTTACATCCAACTTGAAGTGACTGAAAGGTGTTTATTTGATGGAGAGAAGTGTAAAGCTTTAATGCATACAAGTTTATGTGCAGATGAAAACAGGAACAACTCTCAATACTAATTTAACAGACTTGGAATCTTATTAATTACTTACTATATTCGGAATATCTTATATTTCACATGACGGGACGGGTGAATAAAGAGATCAAATCATTTACTTATATTTAAAATATCTTGGTTCTGTGCACAAAACAGTTTATTATATCAATATATCAAACTGATGTAATACTTCAATCCATGGAAAATACATGTTTACTTTTCTTTACTTATTTTACATACATGGATATGTTGTTTTAATTTTTTTTAGTAATTAGAGAATAGAAATAGCATTATGAGGGTGTTATAACTTATAATCAATATATATATATATATATATATATATACCAACTTTCATTTTCTTTTAGTCATTGTTGTTTTACTATTAAGCACAAAGCT
>NW_013666054.1:511855-539418 GCF_000517525.1 Limulus polyphemus
TGATAGTCTGCCAAATTTCGTTAACATTTGCTTACTAATTTAAAAGCTATAGCATGAAAACTGTAACGAGCACAAAATGGTTATAAAGTTGGTCCCAGGGACTGAGCCCGTGCTGAAAGAGTTAATGTTTTTTACATAAAATAAAATTCAATCTAATGTACACTTTGGTTGGGATAAGTTCAAGCATATACAACTCTTTATGTATTGTGTCGAAAGAAAATAAGGTGAATCAATTGTATTTCTATATTAAAACAAGTTCACTGTTTTCAAATACCAACCTTACGTCATTAAATAATCATCAAAAGAATGATCTTAATTCAATTGATTCAGTGCCTGAACTCACAAATTAACAAACACTGTCATTCAACTTTTCATAGTGGAAATAAAAATACAAATAATATATTGCAATCCAATGACATTCAATCTAAATGAGAGATGTAATGGAAGATTTACAATTAGATAAAATCAACCTCCCTGAAAATTCATAACCCTTCAGGTGAGAATGGATTCAGTATAAATATATACAATTGACCACAGATATTTTCTATCTTTGAGTGAAAAAGAAAGTGTTTCCAAATTAATATCTATATAAACACTAACAAATAATTTAGTACTGATGTATTTTTCCTTCTCATGTTGCTTTCCTATGCCTACCCAATAAAATATAATTAGAATTAAAGTTTTATTTAAAATGATATTAAAATACCTGGTTTTTGCAACTGTTGGAAATAAACAATAATTCACTTTCATTTTATAAACAATTCAAACATTGTGCTACATTTTACAGTGCAACAAGTGGTGAAAAACTTACTCTTTTCATTGAGATTCTATGAATGGAGCCACGCCACCTTATCTTAACTTGAATTTCTCGGTCACAATTATCAACTTTTACTGCATTTTCTTGAAATGAATTGCTAAGTTCATCATCATTGTAGATCAGACAAGTTGCTTTGTACACAAGTTCTGCCTCTTGCAGTTCCCTAATTTTTAGAAAATAAAACAATATCTCATAAAACTTAGTTTCTATATGACAAAGGTACAAGTAAGCAACAAATACTATAATAGAAGACTAAGCACATATATATCTATTTGCACAAAATATAACAGAAAAGAAGATGCAAAAAAAGTACTGCCATTTTGCCAGAAAATATGACTTTTATAAAGCTGATGAATGTGCCAAAAGTTTCCACATAATACACAGGTTTAGAGAGCAAATATATCAGATCTATGTCATTCACTAGCTAAATCGAGCAAGAAATAAATTTTGTAAAGTAATGTCACTTGAGCAGGAAAAATAAGTACAAGAGGAACAAGATCACACAGTAAATAATAATAATAAAAAAAGACTGATATAGGAAGCAAATTTTTCCCTCCAGCTGTATGATGAAAAAAGCAAATACTGTCAGAGAATAATTCCATATGCAATGCACACAGAAAGCTGAAAAAAATTAGATGAAATAGTTCCTGAATTTTCTGATGTGATCTAAGTGATATACACTAAAAATTTAGATTTAATTACAATTCAAGGATTGTAGAACATTTCCAAATCAAAATGTATGCACATCAGACATACTCAGTCAAAATGTTTATTAGTATAGTTATAATCTATTTATAAGCTACTTTTTTGCTCTATTTTACTTCAGAAACTCCTTACATGTCACACACAATGGATATAACAAAGCACACGTCAAATACCATCTTCTCGTTTAAAAGATCTAAAAAAAATCACTTGCACAAAATGAAATCTGTTTGTTTTTTTTAAATTAAATAAATAATATACTTATAAGCCTACACACACACACAAAACAATATTTAAGAATTTAGGAATTAAGAGTGAAAAAGCAAGAAATGATTCCTGTGTTGAAAAACAAGTTGGGATTGGCAGTATATTTCAGGTTGACATAAAACAAAATGTGGACTCATGAATTAACAGTGAACAAATTTTTCTTACTGCCAACCTTACATCATTTACATCATTATTGACATCATGCTTCTGAAAATCAAAAAGGATAGAAGACGCAGAAATATGTTTCTTTAGCTAGAATCACGGAACACTTTTGTACTGCCTTGAGTTTTCTTAATAATAATAATCCATAAGTATTGTATAAAAGGCCTTCCCATGCTGCTTTATAAACAGGACATAAATAGTAGATGAGGGTGAAAAGAAGCTTAAATGGTAGAAGATAAAAAATAAATTTTCTCTTCCTTTACTAGAAATATTTAGATATAAGAGACTTTCACATACATGTTTAAACTTTAGCTGCACTATAGATCTTGACTTCATATTATCAACAAATTAAATACTTTTTGTACAAGCAACAAAAATGAAAGCTTGTATGGTGTATTAAGCCAAAACTAAAGTTATTTTATTATATATATAATTGCTGGAATAACATTTCAATAACAAATTTGGGTGCTTTAATTTCATCTAGGAGGTAAGCCTTTCAAGTAATGTAAGCAGTGTAAGTGTATTTGTTCTGTGTCAGTGATATAAAACTAAACATTCTCCACAGACAAGAATATAAAAAGTCATTACGAGTTCCTGATTGTACACCAAAAGAAAGCCTAAAATCAGTTTTCACAACACACATCTAACTCATGTGTCTGGCTTCGGGTATTTAGGAGTACTGTATGAAAAGTTAATTACAGAAGATATATCTCATACAAAATACTTGGAGATTAAAGTGTCTAAATAAAAACTGTAACTAGCTCAATTTGATATTATTTGATAATACTAAAAAATATTTCTTTTGAAGTATATATAAAGCCTGAGATATGCAAGAGGTTAATAGAAGTTAAATTTGTAGCTTCACTTCATATGTTAGTAAGTTTTATCTACACAGGTGCCATGGCACAAACTTAAGTATTAGTAAGTGAACAATGTTGTGCAAAGTGGATTCCATCTGCAACAATCAAATTCTAACTAGTGATGTCAAAAATCAAAAAATATTTTGCTTTATTTGCACATTTGTCTCACTACAAGAGCAATAACTGAACAGAACTATTTCACAGGGACATTTAGATACAAAAAAAAGCTTCAGAAGTATTAAACATTTTAATTTGAATGCACTAACTAAATTCTAAAATACTTTAACATGATTACTGAATAGCCGATTCGAGTAAAATTTTCACGGTTAAACAGAACAAGTGAACAATTCTTACAACCCCTCTCTACGAGATAAATAGCCCCCATCATATTTTGTTGTACAAGACTATTTTGAGTACACACACTTAAAGCATTCAAAATTGATACGACCATTTCCCATAGCCATATTTCTTAATTAGTAAGCCTTCAAGGAAAGAAACAAGTAATTAAAAAAAATCAATGGAATTTAAAAACCATCGGCACCAAATGATGTATGGAGATTAAAAGCCTAAACCAACTCTGTCAATAAAGCAGTATGAGATTAAACAGACTGATAAATAGAAATGTCAAATATATGCAACAGTGAGCACATTGAAAAAGATAACAGAAAATCCCTCTAAGTAAAATGTTCTTTATTAGGTATGCATCGTTTTACTGATATAGTGTACTTCATACTCCACAGGTACACATTATGGTACCTTTCCTTGTAACTGTTCTTTCATGATAGTTTTCCAACTTAGTTTTCAGGGTTTCTGAACTTTCAGCAGAAAACAATTCAACAGTAATTTCCAAATTTTTCAAGAATATTTTGATGAATTTCAAGAACTATTTCATAGTTTTTCTTATAATTTCTAGTGTAAAGTTGAAAATCATTAACTATCACAACGTATTTAAAACTACAAATGCCCACTATAAATAATATAAATGACTAACTTGCATAGGTTAAGAGCATGACTCATTGCAAGTCTTTTGTCATCATAGATTTGTACTATTTTTCTACAAAAAATTTAACATTTCAGCCAATTTTCCAACCTCTCACTTTCCCATGTTAAAATAGATTCTGACAAGTATCGTCAAGCACTACTATTAGCACGTGCACCTTCATGGACATTAAGAAAAAGTGAAAAATATATTTCAAAGCAAGTACTTAGGGGGTGAGAAGTAATGATCTAAGGACCAATTCATAAGTTTCAAATAAATAAAAGAAGCTTAAAACAACTGTACCTTTATTATAAGTTATTCTGTCAGCAAATCATATATTCAATTATATATATATATAAAATACACATTCAGCATTCCTAATTTTCATTTATGACAAAACAGACCTGCAACTACAACTTAATTTCTGTTTTAATAACGAATAAAATTCATTTTACAACAAAACTAGCCTAACATTACACTAATATTGCACAACAGTATTAAGAAAGAGGGGTTTATCAGTTGAATGCTAAAAGTTCAGAAGAAGTCTCACATTACAAAAAAATGAATGATTTTATCTTACTTGAATAGCTTGTTACTTTTAGAGCTAACTTTTCTGGTCTTATAACCTGTGAGATGCACAGGTGGTGGTGGTGAAGGTGACCTGAGTTCTTCTTCTATCTTTTCTTGGCTGAAATATTTGAATAGAAATTAGACATTTCATGCTTAAAAAAATGTTTTATTATGCAGGAGACAATTCAAGCTGTTACAAGAGCTTATTGGGAATACTGCAAAATATATATTTGTATTAAAAAATATTATTTTTTTTATTTGTATTTCAGTGCAAAGCTATACAATGAGATATCTGCACTGTGCCCATCACAAATATGGAACCCCAAATTTTAGCATTACAATCCTTTAAGCTTACTACTGAGCCACCAGAGGGCTGTGTGATTAAAATAAGGAAGTACAAGTACTAACACATAACTATACCGCAACATTATGAGTAACTTAGAATAGATTAGAACATTTTTTACTATTAGTTACACTTATAGCCTGCTTACTTATTATTAGATAAGTTTAAAATATTTTACACACACATGGCTTTCTACAAGATTCTTGCTAGAAGATGTCACTAACCATCCCTGTGGACACAATGTCAGTCTACTGAACTTCTGTACCTGTGAAGCTATACACAGTAATGCTTACTATAATTATGAATTTAACAAATGTACACGTATGAAATTTGGCAAGCTTTTAGTAAATGTTGTAAGACTAGTGTACACAACTAATTAACATTTTTAAAAAGGTATTTTTACTAGATTTTCTGAGATTATATAGCCTTTAGCAAGTCAAAGGTGATTTTCATGCTGAATATAAAAAATACTTTCTTTCATTTTACAATTTTTATATTTCATCTATATAATCTCTACGACGTCCTAGACGAACTTGATATTTATTTTACCCTATCACTACATGTAGCAAATCATCGTTGTGAGATGACAAATCGAAAAATATACAATAAAATCAATAATACTTTTTTTCGAAAATGATTGCAAATAGTAATAGAAAATTAGTTCTAGCCTTTTCATATCTGCTTGTTTATAATATCGCTATTTAATTTCTGTAACATGAAGCCTCTCTCTGCACATAAGAACAATAAATCAGTGGAATGTTCCTAGTACAGCTCAAGGTAAGAAACAATCAGGTTACAGTCAGTTTGTAAAACACACACTAACCACAAGAGCTTTTCTAGCTTCATCAGTGAGATAAATATTATTACCTAACATAAAAAGTTTATAATTTTTACATTTCCATAACTTTTGTTAAAAAATTTTTTAAACAATAAATAAAAAATTTAGCACATACATTTGTACTGAGGCTGTATTTTACTTAGGAGCAGTGCTTCAATAGTTCTAATTTTGTAATTATGTTGGTTGGCAAAAATAAATAATGTAGCTTTCAAATACACATTTTAGAAAAAAAAACTACATCATGCACTGTAGAATAATGTCCCAAACTAATGTTATGTAACTGGCTTTCTAAATAAGCTATAAATAGGTTAAAAAATTTAAAACCAACTGTTTATTTATTGCTGCCATAAAGAAACAATCTTACTTAAAATCTTGTAGAGGAAAAAATATTTTTTCTATTGGTTAAAAACAAAGCCACCAACTAAAATCATGCTGTATAGATAACTTTCTTGAAAGGTATGACAAAATGATTTTGTTTTTTGAATTTTGTGCAAAGCTACACAAGGGCTATCTGCACTAGCCTTCCTTAATTTAGCATCGTAAGACTAGAGGGAAGGCAGCCTGTCATCACCACCCACTGCAAACTCTTGGGCTACTCTTTTTACCAACGAATAGTGGGATTGACCATCACTTATAATGTCCCCATGGCTGAAAGGGCGAGCATGTTTGGTGGGACGGGGATTCGACCCGCGACACGCAGATTGCGAGTCGAGCGCCCTAACCACCTGGCCGTGATAAAATGGAAGTAGCTTCACTGGTTGGTTGGCAAATTTATATATATCACAGCAAACTGAAAAAGAAAAATGTTTAAATTTTATATATTCTGGTCTGTCATTAGGTATATTTTGTGTTTCTAATTAATCAGACACTCTGTAGCCAATGTAACGAAAGGGAAAAAATGGAGCACAATTGTTTCGATTTTTGTGCAAAGCTACACAAGGGCTATCTGTGCTAGCCATCCTTATTTAGCAGTGAAAGACTAGAGGGAAGGCAACTAGTCAACACCACCCACCGCCAATTCTTGGGCTACTCTTTTACCAATGAATAGTGGGATTGACCATCAATTATAATGGCCCGATGGCTGAAAAAGCAAGCATGTTTGGTGGGATGAGGATTCAAAACCGCGACACTAAGATTGCGAGTCAAGCGTCCTAACCAACAAAAATTCTGTAATTCTTTACAGCACGTCTGAACACTGCAGTGTTGAGAAAAAGTATAAGCTTTTGATATAAACAAAGTGCTCAAGGAGAGTACTGTGCATGGAGGACGTGTTGCTCTCCTATTGGTGTACAGCTATAGTATAATGCTAACTGCATCACATACACTCAGCAGTGGCCCAAGGTATAATCTAGCTGTTCTATGGAAAGGTGAGTAGTGTTTCATAAACAAAGGTTCTCTGCAAAATGTGACCAAGAAAGAAAAAAAAAAAGATATATCAAAAGTTTTTATACCAATTCTGATATTTTAAGTACATAATAAAAGCAAAATGTTGTCTGAAAAGTATAGCATTTTTATAATATATTTACAAAGAACAGAAATGAAATGTTCACATCTTAAAACATTAATACAGTAGCTAAATACACACAAGTAATATCTTCTTTCAATATTCTAATTCATCAAAAGCCATGTTATATTGTATTATTACCTAACTTCTGAATGTGGAAGGTCTTCACTAGAATCATCAAGGTTTACACATACTTGGGTTTTTCTGTCTCGTTTCTTCCGAGTTATCTTATTTTTTGGTTCCGATATCTCTTCATCAGAAATCACATCAGGATCCATCAACAGAACTAAGTCATCAAAAAAAAATTCAGTTCTCTAAGCATAAATGTAGAAGTCACAAACTGCAGAGCTGGGCAATTAACTTGATTAATCAATTACCTATGAGAATTGATTAGTGATTAGTCTCAAGTAAAATAATCCATTAATTAACATTACAACTAAATCAATTAATATCAGAGAATAAATAAATTAAAATTTGTTTTTATGATTATTAATATTTTTGCTTATGTCAAATACCCAAGTCTTATCTAAGTACAATATAAAAGTTGAGTACAATCAAATAATGAGCCTAACAATTAATCAATTAGCAAATTCCACTAATTGCCCAGCTCTAATAAACTATAGCATTATTAACATACCAATAACAAGGGCCATTTGATTCTTCAAGGTTTTCCCTGGACACATATCCCTGAAAAGAGGTAAAATTTAAACCCACCCTTTTGTTTCAGGAAAATATTGAATCCCACTTAAATTCGTGTAGTGTGATGATCTGTACTACTGTCAAAGATAATCATTCCATAAGCCAATCACCCTGTTAAAAAATAAAACTGTCTTATTAGAATTCTAGCATATATTTTTAAAAACTGAAAACTTGTGTCTTTCATACTATTATCTTCAGAATATAGCACAAAGAAATTACAGCATTTTATCCTATTGATCAACTGGATAATCTTGTAAATTTCATTCAATACTATTCCCTCTTATCTTCCATTTCTTAAAAGAAAACAAATTAAGAGACATGAATCTATTCTTGTAGGATAACGTTTCTATCCCCAAAAATCATCATAGTAACCCTCCTCCAAATCCTTTATATGAAGTCAATATATTTTCTTAGATAAGGAGATTAAAATTTTACACAGTATTCCAAATAAGGCCTACAGACTTAACTGTAATTTTTATAAGTATTGCTTTTCACTTGTAATCAATACGACTCAATAGCAACAGACCACTGCTGCAATGGCTTGAGTGACTATTCACCACAGTATCAAGACCTTTTTCTTCTGTCATGCTGTTAAGTTGGTTCCCATTTATATTAAAACATGTGAACCAAATTATATCCCAAATGCATAACTTTGTACACTCTATAATTAAAAGTCATTTGATAAATATCCAACTTACCATTTGATTCAACACCTTCTGTAATAGCTCAATATTATCAACACAGCTAGAAGTACTCAACAGCTTAATGTTATAAACAAACTTTACTAATTATGCCCCTATCAATATCATTCAAGTAAATAAGAAAAAAGCAAAGGCTCAAGTAATGATCCATGAGGCACTCAACTAGTAACAAGAGTCCGATTTGAACAAACTCCATTAATAACTTTCTTTTGCTTTCTTCCACCCAATCACCCTACAATTCTACTGATATAATTTCTTAGCTAACATTTTTTGTGGCACATCTTCAATTTTTTTTGAAAATCTAAGTATATCAAGTCTATACCCTTTTCATGATACAAATAACAAGTAAAATCCTCAAAAAACAAAAATTAATAAGGCAACATTTTGCATTGGTGAATCCATTTCCCTTTTCCTAAGTTACAAAAAACAATTAATTTTATTACATAATATGCAATACTTAAGTTTACCTACAAGATAAACAAGGTTATTATTTCATTATTATCATTCAAAATTTTATGTACTGGTACTTTTTTTTCTTTCTCTTGTAAAAATTAACTTGATAGTGTAATTATGATCAAATAACTTTTCATTTTTTTAACTATTTACATAAACATCTAAACATTTCTACACATTTGCGAATTCTAATCTCTTACTTATCCACTTTGACACGTGTACCTCATTCCTTATTGACAGAATAAACTCGTATTTTCATTTTCATATAGATAAGCATAGTTTCTTATAAAAATGTAGGTCTGATAGTTTTATAATTTTATAAGGAAAATATATTTTTATCTAGTGTTTGAAAGTTTAATTAATTGTCTCCAATATAATATAAAAATGTACACGTTTGATACATGTACGTAGTTCTTAGCAAAGACGACAAACTTTTACCAATTAACATTTTCTAGTAAATTTTTCTTTTTACTAGGTACGTATGTAATAGCCAGTTCATTAAATCTTATTTTAGGAAAGTATTCTTTGATTAACAAAATTTTATTCGAACTTTACCTTTCTCTACTACTTTCCTCTTCATATTTCTGAACTTGTTGATTTGTGAACTATATATATGGCATGACTGCATAATTTCTTCATCATCAGCATCATCGTCATCTATCAGCATATGTAGCTGTTTAGTTTTCTTTGGTTGCTTACTCGAAGCAGTGTGTGAAGGAACATTATCTGAATTGCAAATAGATAAATCTTTGTCTTCCATCCTGGTGTAGCTCTTATCCTATTCCATACTCACCGTTACCTATATAAAGAAACAACTATTGGACTATATAATAAGTGGAGTAACACCACTTCAATAATACTAATTCGTATTAAAGATATTGATATGAAGCATATTCGACAAGTCTTGCTATAAAACTTTCAAATGAAAATAAAAATATTTTATTCTAACAGTTTTCTAAACACATATCCATGCACCATTACACGGATACTCCTGCACAACGATCTCCTCCACTACTGCAACTGTACATGTACTGTATGTTGCAAAGTTTTATCTGCAACAAAACAATCAATAAAGTAAAATATAGAAACAAATTTATGGAAGAGATAAGCATAAAATATTTTAACATATTGTTAAAATTCACACTACTGTAAAGCTAAACATTTTAGGTAAACCAAAATTTCATGTTTTACACACAATTATGAAATTTAAATTTATGTTCAACAAATGTTTTACTGTAATTTTTGGTTAAATTGTATAGAAGGAGTACAAACTAAAAGTGTTTTTAATGTTTAGAAAAACAATTAGGTAAATTTGTCTACACATTTATTATTTTAACACATGGTTGTCTAAAAAATAAGTAACTCGATAGTTAATTCCAAGAGCCCATATGTGAAACTAAACAAACGACCTAAAACTACAGTTAAGATTAATATCAGAGTTTACATTTCCAATCTTTCCTCTCAAACAAACAAACCATAAATTGCTCAAGCCATTAACAACTGAATGCCTGAATCAAACCACCATTAGTTATTTTATGCTCCTAAATGAAACTATATTTCTTATAGTGAGTATTCCCAAGCTGTATAGTATTCTAAATGATGCCTTATTAATTTAATTTGAGGTTATAATAATATTTTGGCTCTTAAAATAAAATATCCTACAAATATAAATCAGTTCAATACTTGCTATTTTCACTACAACTAAACTCAGCAGAAAGTTTCAATCTTCTAGCCATAATTATATCTAAGTCTCTTTCCATAACCCTAATACTCTTTCTCAAAATTCCATATCCCAAATCCATAATTTTACACTTATTAATAGAGCTGGGCAAATAGTGGAAATTTTATAATTGATTAAACATTAGGTTCTTTCATGAGATGGATAAGAAAGCAAAACAAAAATCCTGTAACTCTACAAATTGGGTTTCAATACTGATAATGGAGAGAGCATTGACAGCCAATCATGTGGCTTTGTGCTAAGCAACAAACAAACGTAATGCCAATACTTTAATTACTTGGATAGTTAAAATAATTGAATTTGATGAAAATATTAATAACTGGGAACCTTAAGTTTGATTATTTTTGAATTAATAAATTATTTTATGACTATTAATTGATGCACTAAGGTAACTGATTATGTCAATTACTTGAGTTGATTACCCAGCTCTAAAAGTAACATCTTCAAAAAATGATAAAAAGTATTATCACATAAAATAATCTATTAATCAAAATTACAATTAAATCAATTAATGTCATGAAAATAATCAACTAATGTTTTCAATTAATTTTTCAGTTATTGCAACTATCCAGTAATCAAAATATTGCCATTATGATTTTTTATTATTTTCAATTAATTCAAGTTTATTCAGTTTATTAATGAGCACAATGATTAATCAATTAGTAAATTTCACTAATTGCCCAGCTCTACTTACTCATTAGCTGGGTGATAGAAGGGGTATGGACTTGAGTTAGCTTTTGATAAGATGCCACACAAAAAATTAGCAGAGAATTTACATCACTGGGAGTTGATGAAAGACTAGCAAATTGAATTATACAATTGTTGGATAGTATAAAAAAACACATTATTAATGGAGTAATTCAGGATCTGTGCTTGGACCTTCACTTTTTATTATTTACATTAATGGTAGTGATAAAGGCATAACTAGTAAACTTTTCAAGTGTTTATAGCTGTATTCACTGAACTTAATCAGCAGTAAGACTAAAGAACAAGAAACAGGCATAGTAGTAAATAAGTCATTATGAAAAATGTCTAAATCCCTTTAATATGCAAAAAAAATTCTCAGAATGTTGATGACAAGTTGAGATACGTAATCACCTATTTAAGTATTTATATAAATCACTAACTTGAGTAATTAGGCCTCATTTGGATCTACTTATTAAAGAAAAGATCTTGGCCTACAAGGAGAAATTCAGAGGAGGGCTATTAAGATGACTCCAAGGATGGAAGCATGATTTTACACATATAGGAATACGTTAAGGAGAGGTTATTATTTTTGAAGATGTGGGTGTATCTGGATTATCATAAAGAATTTGACAAGGTGCCACATAAAATGCTTGTTACAAAATTATCTCTATAGGTGTAGGAGATAAATTGTCTCATTGAATAGAAAAGTGACTGGATGGATAAAATGGAGTTCAGTCAACCTGGATTAATGTCATGGGTATGGTACTTGGGGGTTCAATGTTTAGACTTTTTCTATTTTTGATTTACATCAATGACACAGAAGAAGTAATGCCTAATGGTCAATAAGATTTGATTCTGAGTGATTTGCTTATGAAATGAGTCATTATCAACTCTAGTGGATGTTGTCTCTTGCTGTACATGTTATTTTTAATTAACTTGGTCAAATGATTATTTATGCCTAGCAATAAAAGGACTATTAATATAAATTAATTATGTAATTAAAACATACTAAGCAACACTAGGCTATTTAGTGTTACAACTAGTTTCCTTGAAATAAGCCAATTCAATTGTACCTAGTACTAGTAGTAGTACCATTTTTAAGTTGTAACGAAGTGTTAACGTTACATTATACTATAGCGTTTCAATTTATTTGAAATGATTTTGGTGAGTTACTAACAGTAACAATAGTCCGTAAACTAGATACACTGAAATTGTTAACTTAAATGTTTAGAAATAAGTTATATAAGTAACTAAAAGTAACACTGTAAGTTACATAACTTAGTTCTCAACGGCAACATTCAACAATTTCAAGTATATAATAACAAAATCTAATAAACTTTCAGAAATGTCAGTGATATTATAAATTATAATTACTCAGTTATACGATTGGATAGATTTCTTACGTTTAAATCAAGTTTCAATCATTCGGATATAAAAACCGTTACAACAAAATCGTTGGTAAGACGTCATTCACTAACCCTAAAATTAGTAGCAATAACATCATCTCAGTCTTACAAACTTATAATTTAGCTGTCTATCACAATGACTGAACTAGTTTAACGTTACAGAAAAAGATAAGGAAACACACATGGTACTAGTAGTAGCAATAGTTCACGTGTGTCACTGTGCGTTATTGTCGATATCCTGGGAAACCCTACGTTACAAATAAAAGAGAAGAAAACTATATATTTGCTAAACCATTAAAAGTTAATTCTTTTTAATATAAACTAAAGGCATTACTATGCGTCGTATATTTATAGTGATCGCATTCGTATTTAAATTTTAATACAAGTTCACCTGATAATATAACTCTGAAATTCGAATCTTAGGCTTAACGCTTTAGCGCTAGTAGAACTTCAATTCATTCGAATACGCTACATAAAGAATTGTTTGACTTTTAAATTTATGACCCTTACGGTTCAAATTTTAAAATATAAATTCCAATATAAACATTAGTCCTGCAAAAACAAGTTTCTTACTTTAATTTTAGAGTACAAAAATGATACCAATCGCAAATAAACCAATTGCTAAAAAAGATGAAGATTTTTGTGACTCACTGTATTGCATTTATAAATGACAAAAACAAATTCCATGAAGTGTAAACCTAGCATTTGCCGACACTTTTTACGATAACATTCTGTTTATTCGGAATTGTCACGCAAATCTACACACAGAGCTATCAGCGAAAAACCATCCCTAATTTTGAACTGATAGATTGGACAGTAGAAAGCTAGTCACTAAAACTCTTTTTTTCAACTTTTGGGCTATTGCTGTCTAATCAAATATTGGGATATTACATTCATTCTTAGAACATACTTACGACTTTAATATACGGAGCTCATTTTTGTGGCAGTTGGACGCGAACCGTCAACTCTTGGTTGCACATTCCTGGTACGCTATAACCGAGACAACATGTTCTGCCTGTTAAATTCTGTGAGATATCATCTTAACAAATAAATAAATACCATAGTAATTTTAATTTGGAAAAAAATTGGTATGTAATGAAAGGATAAAAGTTAATTGCTACTAAATCATCAAATTAGTAAAGAAAATCATAAAAACGATATAAAACTTGCATAATAACATCAGACGAGAAAAATTATTTTGACAGCTGATTAAACATAGTCAAATTATTCGAAAATACTTTAATCTCCCATTTTTGCCAATAGTTCGAACACAGTCTTATATACAATGTATGCTATGACTGACTAATATTTTCATCTTTAGACTGTTTATGTTCTGTGAGTAAATTTTTTAAAGTAAGCTACTTTTTGACAGAACAACTTATGTCAAGTGTACATGGCAGTTAGAAGGTCAACATGGGTGTTTACTGGAAAATATCATTCACACATTTCGTATTCAGAAGTTGACAACCCCCCCCCTCCCCAATTCACTTACAGTACCCATACTCACTTTATACTTATTCCTACTATACAGCCCCCCTCCCCCGGTGGTACAGCGGTATGTGTGCGGACTTACAACGCTAGAAACCGGGTTTCGATACCTGTGGTGGGCAAAGCACAGATAGCCCATTGTGTAGCTTTGTGCTTAACTTCAAACAAACAAACCTACTATACATTAACAAATGAAGACTAACCTTAACATATTAACTTAAACACATATTAAATCGTTACTAACCCAAGTTGACTTTAGATTAACTTTTAAACTGACCCTACACACAGTCATTATTTGTTTTTGTTTTTACCATAAAGACTACCTTCCAGTTTCCTAGTGCTTATGGCTTGTACATCTTTACACTTTGTAGAGACTATAAAGCCTGTTTTGTCGGCAGTACCCAAACGCCATCTAAAATTAAGAGCTTATGAGCATGTGGGTATTTCTATAAAAACACAAAACCATTAAACAGCTCTTGCTCCTCCTCGATTCGAAAACATTGTGAAGGAAGGTTATCAACTAAGTTTTAAAAATGTATTCGATCCTCAATAAAGTTACTAGTGATCTGGAACTACACTCAACATACAGTTTGCCTTTAAGCTATATATTTGTTACGTCTCCAGTCGTTAATTGATTTCCCGTAAATTCGTTCCGACGAAACTTTAGCGACACAAGTCCTTTCTTAAATAAAACTGGTTTATTCTTTCTGAATATAACTTTACGATACACTTAATTTCAACAATCGCGCTAAAACAAACGCTATAACAACGAACGTGCTCAACTTCAACAATACTTTCTGACTGCAGATCAATTACTCACTGTCTACACACATTCTCTCGTCACGCCGTGACCATCTTTTATATACCAGACCACCCCCAATCTAGCAAATGCTAGAGCACTCCCGAAGGAACAGGATAGTTCTAGAAACGTGGCGTGACACTAGTCACGTGACCTCGCTGACGCAACATTATTAAATTTTCCTGTTACAAATTCTCTATAGTTGAACATCATCATTAAATTGGTTAATTGTTTTATAAGTTCTCTATTTCACTTTATCGAACCCACTGTTGTCTATACTAAATGATAAAGAGTTTTGTAATTTATAATTATCCTTTAGAGAAATGTATTTATATTCCTGTTTATAGCTACTGAAGATGGAATCAGTTGCGTTCCGAAACGTATTTCTTATTGTTTTACATAACACTAGTTATAGACTTATTTCATCAGCTAATCTGAAGAGCAAAAAAAGAGCAACTAATTAATTCTGCTTCAAAATAATTTAAATTACAATGTTTTGTAATGTGTATATTTTAGTTTAGTCAAAGAAGTATGAAACATAATTAAGGTATTGCTTCATAGATAGTGATGTCATCTTTACGGCAATATTGTTACCAATCTTAACAGTTTTACAGGGTGTTGAAGCCAAAAAATAAAAAAAATTAGCAGCACAAAACTAACTTTTATGTATTCTAGAATAGTGAAAGAAGTCACATTTCCTAATTCAACGCTAAGCCATCTTGGACCTTGTGGGAAATGAAAATTTCAAAGTGAAAATTTGTCGATTTGCCTAAGAAATTGACTATTTTGAACCTATATTCTCCCAAGGTAAAGTTACCTTACAATTTCTACTGGTCTTAGAGTTGCCTAATATTTAGCTAAGTGAAAACACGAAGATACAGCTTTCCTGTATTTAACATTTGTTCTTAGGTTCCAGAATATTATGAAAGGAAAACACTATTTTATTGTATTTTACAAATTGCAAATTAAGTTGTCTAAGTATTGTGCGAAGAAGTTTTCCGAACTGAAAGAGTTTTACCAAACAACACGTCCCGTTGATATCAGAATAGCCCCCAATGGCTTAGCGGTAAGTATGAGGGCTGAAAATGCTAAAAATCGGGTTTAGATACCCGTGTTAAGCACATCACATACAGCTCGTTGTGTAACTTTGCACTTGATAAGTTCCTTTCTTTTTTTTTAATAATCCTCTCCAGGTAAAAGCTTATAAGATTGACCATAAAAGATTCATTTCACATACACACACAGCGACTAAGCGGTAATTCTGAAGACTTATAACGCTAGAAACCAGGCACAGTATATATATATATACAGTATATTGCGTAGCTCTGTGCTTAACAACAAACAAACATGACTCGTTTAAATTGGGGTGCTACTTTGTATCTTACCTGATGTTATCCTTACATTACCAATTTATGTGAAAAGTGGAGTGGTTTGTTGAAACTTGACAGAGTTATTTCAGTACCATTAACTCATTTGAAATTCTACGTACTCAAATTTTTTGAAACATGGTTGAAATAATGAGAGTACAGAAATTTTAATCTGTAACATTCAGCGTTTTAACTAAAGTGACCAGTAAGATGTAACATTTATAGTAGTTACATATGATAGTTAAAAATGGCTATGTACGGAGTATAACGACAATTAGTTAAAGAGTTATTACAATCACTGAAATAACAGTCTTCTACGACAATTTTCATAAATTATATATATAGATATAGATATATCCCAGTGGGGCAGCGGTAAGTCTACAGATTTACAACGTGGACACAGCAGATCCCACCGTGGCTTTGCTATAGAAAACAAAACACACACACACACATAGATTTTTATTCAGCAGGAAGACGGATAAAAGATGTAGGAGAAACACTAAAAATATGCCCAAATAGGCTTCATTCTAAGTGATATAAAAAGGGTCTGACCTACGTCCATGAAACAACTATATATTTTTTAACTGGTTTATATCTACATGAAGGTGTGTTGTGTATATTGAACGTAAAATATATTTTGTTTGGCAGTATTTAGCTTATCTATATCAAATAAATGTTTTGCAAAGTCTGGCGTTTCAAGTTATTCCTTCTACAATAATTTCAATAATTTCATTTCGTACAATTTACGGAACTTGGGTGTCTCATCTATTTAGTATTGTTGTAACCTAGTGTTATTAATAGTCCGCTTGTAACTAAATGCTCATGAAAAAAGGTTACGTGTGGCCTAGTGGTTAATAAACTCAGGACTATGAGTCTGATGATTTATGGTTTGCGCCCCCTTTGTATAAGTATACTCTCCACACTCTGAGGCTGTAAGAGTGATGGTAAAATCCCAATATTCGGTCAGATGAGGGTATCCCAAGGGTTGACGGTGGCTGCTGTTGACTGGTTACCTTCTCCATAGCCTAGTTGAAAAGTAGGAACGACTATGCACAGATAGTCCTCTGTATAATTGTTTGCGAGATTCTGAAACATACAAACGCTGTGAGAAGCTTTCTAAACTAGTGGTACTTTTTATACCTGATGTCGGTTTGCTTTATATTTGCTTGTAGTTATGCACAAAGCTACACAATGGGCTATCTGTGCTCTGCCCACCACGGGTATCTAAACCCGGTTTCTAGGGTTGTGAGTCCGCAGACATACCACTGTGCCATTGGGGGCTTATATTTGCTAAGTTGTATTAATACAAAAAGTGAATATAAAAAGATGTTTTAGGACTAGGACTGCTGTTTAATACGTTTTTAATAATTATTCTCCCCCGGTGGGACAGCGGTAAGTTTTCGTACTTATAATATTAAAATGTGGGGTTCGATTCTCCGCGGTGGACACATCAAATAGTCCAATGTGGCTTTGCTCTAAAATAAACAAATAATAATTATTTTTGTATAGCTATGGGGTAGTAGTATACCATTAGGAATGGCAGCTTTGTTCTTTATTTCGCAGGTTTAGGCTGCTAATGCACTATGTTGTTGCCACAGTAACCGTTTAAGTGCACAGGAACTCAAAAAGCCTCTCATATTTCTCCCGAATATATTTTGTTCACGTTACTTTGGTCTAATTTTCCTATCTGAGGTTTTGTTAAAAGCCGAGAGTGAATAAAAGCTCTTCGTTTTTTAATATGATGATAACATAAATGGCCTCGTTACACAGTACTAAATAAGTGCTAAAAAAGTAATGAAATATGCTTTTGAGACATGCACACAATAACACGTGTAGGTAGGAATGTATTTCTTTGGCATTTAGCACCCACCTTTATGTCAATATAGTGTCAAAGTCATCCTGATTTTCATTGGCTAACATTGTGGACTTTCCTGTAGGGCGAGAATGTTGAGAAGAGAACCGATTTCAAGCTGTTAGTTTTTCCTACATCTGCATGTTTATTCCTAATTTAGCAATGAAAAACTAGAGGAAAGGCAACTAGTCAACATTACTCAACGTCAACTCTTTGGCTACTCTTTTACTTGAGCGTTCTAACCACCAGGCCATGCAAATATTGGGTTTAAAATTAATGGCGTCGTAGAGTTTATTATGGACAAACTGATTTTGTATAGCTTGGAGTATTTTAGATACCATTTCTGGACATAACTTTACCAGTTGTTGGTATGATATGTGAGGGTATAAGTTATGTAATTTATGATTAATGGGTTACGTGAACAGTTAACCATACAAAGATTAACCGTCTGGAATTGGATCAAACATTTAAACATTCCGTCCGTTAGATAGTACCTCCTTATTAAACTCATCTTTCGTATATAAGTCTTTATTGCTTTTTATATTTCTTGCCAATCCTGTCTGCAGGATCTATAGTGTGAGGGGGAGGAGTGTATCTCCAGTTGGTTCTTGTACTGTGAAAGTTACTGCGGACCTAACATGATAATTCTGACATCTAAACATCACGTGTTTCTTCTTCATTGGAATTCTGTCCATGTTTTGGACCAGGGAGGGCCAGGTTCAGCGTTGACCTCTTTTCCCTCTCAGGAATTGATGTTATTTTGTTTGCACTGTTACTGAATCCTATGTAATAACCCCTGTTACGCTGTTACATTACTCACAGTATGTTAAATTTTGTCCATTATTCGCGGTTTTAAATTAACATACCCTTTTCGTGTCATGTCCAATTCATGGGGTATTATTAACTTGTGTATTTTCACTAGCTTCATTTATGCATGATCGCATTATCAGTTCGTGTTCCCAATACAGTTCCGCTTATTAATCATATATATACATACACACACACAATCCTATTTTTATATACAAAACCCTTTTAAAAGTAGAGCCACGTTTGTGCCAAGGATTCAGTTTTGATGCTCTATCCTCCATACCTTCTTCAGCTGTACCTTGATTTAGAATACTAAAATTTTAATGTCTTCTTCTTTTCTGCAGTTTGTATATTTCTCTTCTTCTTTAACTACGCTAGTTAAGTGTATCCATTAAGAAAGCAAAAACTGTACAAAGACCAATAGTAGATAATGTGCTCCTTCTTTCTTTCTTTTGTTATTAAATCCCTAATGAACTCCTTAAATGCTAATTGCATACACTGTTTTGTGGAAGGTAATAATTGATTCATTTAACTGATTAAGTACTTATGGAAAACAAAATTATATAAAAAAATGGAAATATGCCTCCATTTCAGGGTCTTTTTTATTCCACTTCTCAGGCAGAAAACCTGAAACAAAATAGCCTATGTACACCGTTTGACATTTTCCAGTTACCATAACAAAATTGCAGTAATCGAGTCAGGCAACTCTAGGTGGTGGTTGCTAACACATTGACACATTCATGCACTTAAAGTATCATGTTTATAGTAAGATTCGTTTAGCTTTCATTAATGCCTTTCCACACATTTACTAATTCCGTATTACTGGTTTGCTGTAAGACATACATTCTATCTTACGGATGTCACACGTCATCGTATGTTTGTACATTACCATCAACATATTTCTCGGAACTTAAATCTTAAGAAAGCCATCGCATTTATTAGTTTATAAAGAGAAAAGACGTAAGAACAGCATTAAAATAGTTTAAACCTTTCTCACAACGACAAAGTTCGTCACGAATGTTCACTCTTGAAATATTAATAAAACACTGAAATTATATTCTCTACTTAGTGTTTCTTCGTTATATCGTGTTGCGCTGTCTACTCCCTTATCTCCTAACTTACCGTTTAGACATTCCACGCCTTTCTTGGATGTAGAGAACATTAAAGATTTAAGGGAACTTTGCTAGCTAATGGCTATTACGTACTAGCTTCTGAAGTTATTCAGGAAAAGCCAATGGGGGGGGGGGAATGCAGGCAACGTCTGATAGTAATATAACGATAGAACATTTTTTGGTCCTGTTTTCGGTACGACCGCAATATTACAAAAAATATAACCAATTTAACATGCGATGTTCGAAGACGTTTGTTTGTTTGTTTGGAATTAAGCACAAAGCTAAACAATGGGCTATCTGTGTTCTGCCCGCCACGGGTATCGAAACCCGGTTTCTAGCGTTGTAATTCCGCAGACATACCGCTGTGTCACTGGGGGGGGGGGGCACGAAAGTAGATCATCCGTCTGTTAACTTCTAATCTGCGTATCAACACAAAACTTACTTCTGTGGAAAAACACACAAAAAAAAAAAAAATAGGAAAATTACCTCATAATCTATCATATAAATTCAAATCTATTAACAATATAATATTATAATTTACGGTCTGTATAGACATGTTATCCGAGGAATTTATTGTAAATTATTTAGAAGAGAAAAAAACAAAAATTAGAATGACGAGAATTCGAATCCACTCATTAAAATGCGAGGGTGAGTGCGTGAAGCTTTAGTCTTCACTTTATTTTTGAATTAAGACAAAAAGTGGCACTGATTTCAACCAGAAGAATAGGTTTTGAATCCATTTATTGTCATATTTATTATGATTGCCAATTAAAAAGAGGTCATAGACTTTATTAACAATTCTTTCTAGTAGAATTCTAGTTGTGTTTCATTAATATTATTCATAGACAGACGACCCACTGCGTTATATGAATAAACCACATATGTTAAGAAGTAAAGTGTCGGTTGCGATGGTTTTGGTAAAAGGCAGAAACAGCCAAGGAAGTTAAAAAATTATTTTTTAATTACCTCAATTTGTACAAAAGGTTTTTATTTTATTCGAAAATCTCCTAATGAAAGAAAATACGTTGAAATATACGTGTTTGAGATATAAGTGATCGACCAATCTTTATTGGCATTGTATTTTTTTATTATTATTCCTGTAAACTCCCAGTGGAGCATAGGGCCGCAACAACACCTCGCCAACGGAAGTTGTTGTTGCAGATACTTGTAGCAGGTTGGTTTTTACGGGGTGGAGTTGGTAGCCCCGCGCCCAACCCTCCCCCTTTCTCATCCTGGACTTGGGACTAGGCAAAGGCGGAGGTTGGCATGTTTGGTGTGACGGGGATTCGAACCCGCGACCCTCAGATTACGAGTCGAGCGCTCTAACCACCTGGCCATACCGAGCCTGGCATTGTAATTAATATCCTATAAACAATATCTGAGAAATAGTGGCGTGTATAAAACTAGTGAAGCTACTCACGGCTATCCAGAAACCGAATTCTAATTTCTTTTTTAAACTTACGTGTTTACGACCAAAATTATTCTTCGTAAGCCTATATATATATGTGTGTGTGTGTGTAATAGTTGTCTGTCTGTCTGCTTGGTGTCACAAGTTGTTGTGGGGAACTGGCTGAACTAATTTCGATAACATTTTGTGGAACAACTGAAGTGGACCCTTCAAATTTCGGGTTTAAATGGATAAGTAATCGAACGGACGACTTGAGTGTGCTAGTCATTCCATTTTTATCATCTTCCACGACCTGATTGTTCAGCTGAACGAGGAGGTCAGTAACGAAATACGCGAATGTGATGCCAAATGAAAGTGACTTTTAAGGCCGCTTGTAGCGCAGGTACCTTTGCTAGTATACGATAATAATAAAATATTCATACTCATACATAGATCGTAATTAAATTCTATCACAGACACTTAGTGGACTAGTCGCTACCTGAACATCCGCAGAAAAGAAGAAAAGAGCCTTTAAGAAAAATTCAACATGTCAGTTATAGGATTCTATTAGGATTATGTTATTTCAGGTCTCAGTAAACGAGGTTTCGTTCTTGGTCTCTCTCTTTTTTTTTTTTCTTTCATGCACTAAGTCAGATCCTTTATCAGCCATGACGTGCTACATCGACGAAGCAACGGGCGTCTTGGCGTGAGAGAAGTAATGGAACATATGGGGTGACGTACATTTATATCAAAAATCGATTATTCCACAAATATTACTACTAAATGACCATTTCTAACTATGATTTATAGATTGGCAGCAGCCCAAAAAAACAAACAAAAAAAAACACGTTAGACTAAAAAAAAGAAATCGCCAAGTATTATTTTTTCTGTAGAAAAAAATAGGAGCAAATCACCCATTTAAATGATAGAAACTGAGAAACGTAAAAACGTTCCTCAGGCTTTCTTAACGGATACTTAACAAGCAAAAATAGTAATTTGACGTAGTTATGTTGATCCGACAAAAATCATTTATCATTTTTGTAAAGAATGGTAAATAACATGGAGGACGTGATAAGAGAACGAACACAACAGTTAATATTTTCAGCATTAGAATATTTCTATCTGACGTGCAATGAGTTATAGCTTGTTTGTTGTTAACCACAAAGCTACACAATGGGCTATCTGTGATGTGCCCACTACAGGTATCGAAACTCGAATTGTAGCGTTATAAGCTGTCAGAATTACTGTCGAGTCTCAACGTGCTATAGAAACCAGTATTGCTTGCTAATGACTTTGGTGGTCAAAAATAGGTTTGTGCGACGATATCGAATGAAGACAAACTAGTAAAAATTTTTTTGTAAAATAGTGGTTTACGACGGTAATAATTATGTAGAAATAAATATGTCATGACATCTGATACCGGAATGATTGGGAAAATATTATGAATATCAACCTTGCAAGTCCCACAAAATATCATAATGTTATATTTCAAGACATACGAAAAAAAAAAGTAATTTTTGGAAACGTAAGTGATATTTATATATATTATCAAGCGTGAAAAACTATAACTATTTTGATAAGTGGTTCGAGAAAAGTATCCGTCATGAGTAAGTACAATGGAAAAGAATGATAAAAACAAACATTTTAAGATAAATAAGTTTGTTTGTAGTTAAGCGCAAAGGCTACACAATGGGCTATCTATGCTCTGCCCATCACGGATATCGAAACCCGGATTCTAGCGTTGTAAGTCCGCAGACATACCGCTGTGCCACTGAGGGGCGAGATGAATAAGTAAAGTTCTACTAGACATTACCACCTACTGGAAAATAGCTCAATAGTATATGTTCAAGTACCAGGATGTTGCTATATTTTAAATGTTCTTCAGAAATAACATGGTGTGTTCTATGCACTTAGTAGATGAAACTATGTATAATTTAAAAAATATTATGTAATTGAATTGGAAAATGATTGGAAAATTATTTCTTATTATTCCATGGTTATTTAATCATGCCCCAGTTTTTAAAAGCTATTAACTAATTATTTTTTCTTTACTATAATTTAATAGTAACCTTTTATTTTCGAGTATCTTCTAGTCGTGGTTTGAGATTATTTCTACGATGATTTTCTTCTGAACTAGTTTGCAAGGAGTAAGACATATCATTTGACCCATGATGTCAATTAACAAGGAGCGAAGCATATCATTCGACTGTGGATCTGAGGTTCTGTGGTTCGCACCCCGAAATCACACATACATACACAAAATCCTGCTTTTCACTGTGGGTCCATGGGTGCGTTATAAGAGTGACACTCAAATCTCACTATTCTGTCTGACAAGAGTATCCAAAAAAGCTGGTTGTGGATCGTGATGACTATCTATCTTTCCCCTAATCTATCACTTTTTTTATTTTACAGACTTACAACGCTAAAATCCGGGGTTTGAGTTCCCGCTGTGAACAGAGTGTAGATACATCATTGTGTAATTTTGCACTAAGAAAACAACAAAACCATCTATCGCTTCAAAATCAGGGATTGTTAGCGCCGATGGCCCTCGAGTAGTTTTGTGCAAAATTCAACAAAAAAACAAATTGTTCGACCAAGATGTCACGTAGCAAAACAATGAATAATTGAAAGTTCATCGTATAAAATACTAAAATAGAGTATCTAATAATTTACAAAGTATTTTTTGTGTGATTTTAAAATACCATGTGAAGTATAAATAGCATTTTGTTGAATCAAACTTTGATCAAGATTAATTCTAGAAATGAAGCATTATATTTCATCAATACCTCCGCAACTACTCCTGTCTTAACACAAAACAAATAAGACAGTTTTACCTAAAACATCTATTTAATAATGAAAAAAAAGCAATAATCTTAAAAATTCCTTGAGCTGATATTACATCTCTTAAGAAGTCAACATAAGCAGTGTACCTCAAGTTAAAGAATGGTTAAAATTGTTCTAAATACAAAGAAAAAAAAAGATCGTAAACTAATCTGAACGTTCTCCTTTTATTTATTTTTAAAGCGATTATGGTAGTTTTTGTATTTTCATTAATATTTGTAATAACCTAATTTTTTACTGGTTTAGTTGAAGAGAAAATAGTTGGCTTTGGCTCAAAATAGATTAAGACGTTATAATTTAGCTAATTTGGTAGTAAGAAATGAAAAAAAAGATAAAATATGGTGTACTTGTTGTATGTCATATAAAACATATAAGGACTCGCAAATTAAATAGGAAACTTATAATTAACCAACTTTATCTTATATAAAATTAGTGACCACACAAAGACTCAAAATACAACTTTTTCCTCTCCTTTTTATTTTACTTTCTACGCTGCTAGTGATCTTAATTAATCTTGTGAAAGTCATTGCTTTCACAACAAGGTTTTCCAGGACCTTAATCTAAGTTGGATGACTTACTTCGTTAATTAACAAGTCATCTTAATTAAAACAGCATTTCGTCTTCCAGTGGTCTTTTATCTATTTCTTTAAAGGAGTAAAAAGTGACGTTGAAAGGGATTCGAACATGAAATTCTACGTATCATGGAGGTACTCGAGCCAACTCAGTTACTAAGTTTTGGTACCATTATTATTAGCTTTTACGTACGCTGTTACTCTTAGTTAATACTTCTTTTGTCTATATAATGGGTGCCACTCTTAAAATATGTATATAAACTACAAACTTATACCTATCATCAAACAGTTGTTTTTGTGATACTTACATTGAAGCAGCTAGTTACATATAGACCTAAAGACATTTTATTTTCATTCATTTTAATAGCTTAATTTCTTTTTAAAACCTTTCTTAAAACATTAAATAGATTTATAACTTGATAAGAGAAAATTAACTCCTATATATGAAACTCAACGAATATAGAAAAGAAAGGGAAGCACCTCAAATGTAACAAAAAATATGGAGGTTTATTTATATTTCAGTAGAACTGAAAATTTCATAAAAACAAATTACATCCTCAGCATTAAACTAATAAAAGTCAAAAAT
This sequence comes from Limulus polyphemus, assembly GCF_000517525.1. NCBI lineage: Eukaryota > Metazoa > Arthropoda > Merostomata > Xiphosura > Limulidae > Limulus > Limulus polyphemus. The sequence goes on from NW_013666054.1 coordinate 537,393, forward strand.
ATAATATTTGTAAATTAAAAACTACATTTAACAAAAGTATATAGGGTGCAGCAAGGTGAAAACGCACACAGAATGCTGAATATCCACAGTTTATATAAATTCCAATAGATATTCTATACTTATCCACTATATATATACATATATGTATACGCACATATATATATACATATATGTATACACACACATATATATACATATATGTATACACATATATATATACATATATAAATCATATAGAGGAAAAAAATGAGAATTATGCGATATTTAACTGAAACTGTGATATTTAACTAAAGATGGTGTTGCTCAATAATATTTTTTTTTGTTTTTTATCAGTAGTTATACGTCAGAATGGCCAGTGGTCATAATTGCGAAATGGTCTTCAAAGTTGCGGTAGTTTGTATGTAAGGAGCCTGCAGACGCATTGGATGCAGAATTTTCTTTTCCGGATTTAAATCAAATCCCTGTCTGTTCGCGGGTCCTGGAGCTCAAATGACGAGCTTGTTTTGCTGATATATATACATAGGTTGTTTGGTATTTATCATACTTATTACACCTACAGAAACATAAAAGATTGACGAGCACAGTTCTACCGTTTTCGCTGTCCCAAAGTGCCTCATTAGTCTTATCCTTCTTTCCTTTTCTTTACAAACAGAGCGTAGTTTCGAAAAACAAAATCAATAACTTTGTCATGTGTATATGCAGATATACACATAAGCTCTGATGTGTATAAAATCCATCCCATTGTATAGAAACTAAGTTTCTAAAATCCGCAACGTTTTCAACAGGTAATCAGCTTATAATGCCAAACCAAATGGGAAAACGTTGTAAGCTTCTTCTTCTTTTATCATATTTTTTTTTTTAGTTTTGACATCTACAGTTTATTTTCAGCGTATACTTCTATCTAACATATTAAAAATTCCATTGCTACTTTAATGGTATTTTTTATATCTTCTTAACTTAAAAATTTTGTGAAATAACACTAATAAAGCAAATTTAACATCGAAAACAGAGGTATCTTCCATAAATTAACTTCGTAACTCAAGAATAGATGATTTATTTTCATGTTATATTTGTAGTAAAAATGACTTTAATATTTCATTGGAGTTACATTTAAAGATGGTGTAAGTGAAACTGATATACCTGGTTAGAATCAATTTTTACAACTTTCGTTTACAGATGAAACAAATATTTCAAGAATCATCTAACTTGGATTGATTGAACTAAAATAAACAATAAATATGATACATTTTCTTATTTTCGTCTTATTTGTTTATTTGTTCTACAATTTTCGCGCAAAACTACACAATGGACTATCTGCGCATTGTAGTTTCTAATTTAGAACTCGTAGACTACAGGGAAAAACAGTTAAGCAACAATATCCACTGACATCTCTTGGGCTACTCTTGTCTGACCGAAAGGTAAGAATTGAGTGTTAATCTTTTAGAGCACTCATGGTCACAAAATGGGGATAAATTTTTTATAGTTTTTGCGGCAACAGGACGTGAGCCATGAATCCTCGGATTCACAAACCAAGCATCTTCATTATTAGGCCACGCCAGGCCTATGATTTTTCGGTGACATCATACCTATAGCTATATGCAAAATGCTATTATAGGTTAATCTATTTTTAGGTGCTTTCAAGAACTGAAATCAACAAAAAATTTTCTTATACAAATTTCAGCTAAAGTGTACATGTTTTTCTAATAACAACTTGTTTTTATTTATATCGCATAATAACAGAATCAAGCGAAATTACTGATTTTTGCTTCTATCTTTTATTCAAGTTGTTGTTGTTTTTTCTTATTAGTTTCGGAACACGTAAACCCATGATATTAAGTACGGGGCGGACACCCCGTAAACCCATGATATTAACTACTGGATAGAACATTATTTAGTGAAATATCTTATTTGTTTTTGCTGTATCTTGAAAGTGGGGGAAGCTGGATAACTTATTTACTGAACATGTAATGCATCATACATTTTTTTTTTTTTACTGAAATGTCCCTCTAGAATGGGGTCGGCTGAT
>NW_013666054.1:539548-540188 GCF_000517525.1 Limulus polyphemus
GATCGAACGGTCCAACGTTTGAGACGTAATGCAGCTTAGCATGCTCCGTACTTTAGAAAACTGACCGTCAAGCCAGTTATTCAGCTCAAAGAGCTAGAAAAAGCCTCTTTAGCGGCGGGTACTTTTGGCTGGTGGCCCTCCATCTGGTTAGTAGCTACGAATTAGGGATAGCTATATCTGAATCAAAGGGGCTTCTGACCTGGCCGTTTAGTTCACCTACGCATAAGATTCTGTTCAGGTTGAAATTTTCTCTCCTCATACGAGTCAGTATTTTATCATTGTGTAATACTGATTTATATACTACAGTATCAACAATATAGAAGTAGTGCCTATAACGTATATCTTGTTTGTTCTGTTTTTAGAAACAGAAGACTGGAATGAGGTGTTTCCAGTACAACATGAAATATCCACATGTGCTTGGTATTTAAAGAAAGTCTCTTGGAACGTTCGAGAAGCTCTGTATGTATAGAAGATTGGAATGAGTTGTTTCCAGTACAACATGAAACATCCACATGTGCTTGGTATTCAAAGAAATAATCTGGAACGTTTGAGAAGCTCTGTATGTATAGAAGATTGGAATGAGTTGTTTCCAGTACAACATGAAACATCCACATGTGCTTGGTATTCAAAGAAATAACCT
>NW_013666054.1:540411-556131 GCF_000517525.1 Limulus polyphemus
AAGATTGGAATGAGTTGTTTCCAGTACAACATGAAACATCCACATGTGCTTGGTATTCAAAGAAATAACCTGGAACGTTTGAGAATCTCTGTATCTATAGAAGATTGGAATGAGTTGTTTCCAGTACAACATGAAACATCCACATGTGCTTGGTATTCAAAGAAATAACCTGGAACGTTTGAGAAGCTCTGTATGTAAAGAAGATTGGAATGAGGTGTTTCCAGGACAACATGAAACATCCACATATGTTTGGTATTCAAAGAAATAACCTGGAACGTTTGAGAAGCTCTGTATGTATAAAAGATTAGAATGAGTTGTTTCCAGTACAACATGAAACATCCACATGTGCTTGGTATTCAAAGAAATAACCTGGAACGTTTGAGAAGCTCTGTATGCAAAGAAGATTGGAATGAGGTGTTTCCAGTACAACATGAAACATCCACATGTGCTATGTATTGAAAGAAATAACCTGGAACGCTTGAGAAGCTCTGTATGCAAAGAAGATTGGAATGAGGTGTTTCCAGTACAACATGAAACATCCACATGTGCTATGTATTGAAAGAAATAACCTGGAACGTTTGATGTACTCCTTAGTTTTACACTTAGGGGCGCTATTTTTGATGCATCTTTTATATACTAGTAATTATTTCAAAAATATTATGAAACGTCAATTCTTTTAAATATCTTTCTTTTCTTTCTTGGTGACTAGTCTATATATATATTTGCCATATCTCCCCTTTACCCCAAGTACTATATGTATAAAAATGAATGGTTAAACTCATTCGCAGTTTCAAAACTTTTCACCATGGGACTGATTATATATGTATACAATTGAAAATAACACAATAATATTGATAAAACAATACATGCCAATGTTAAGTTTGCCCCAGAAATGATATACTGCTTTGAATGTCATCACGTGTAAGAAAATTATCCAGTTATCATCATTAATTTTCTCACAAAGGCTAGGTACGCATCTGTATTAATTGGGCTGTACACACTGTCAAAAATTTCCTCATGAATTTAAATTTGATTTATGGTATGTGCTTTGGATGGCAATCAAAGCGTCAAATATTAAGGACAATTTTGCTATACTTTACGTGTACGACTGCTTAGTTTTTTACACACACCTTTAATCTTCGAGTCAGACTGTTTGTAAAATAAGCATTAAAGAGTTCCTTGAAAAGGAAACTTAGAATCGATCGCTAGAACATTACATGTATGAAGTGTATAGACAACTATAAACGCTATATATATAACGAGGAATATATGTAGAATTACAAAACACACACACACACACATGGTAAAGTATTATATCGTTTGATTTTAAATTATATTTATAGTGCCAATGAAAAGTTGTGTCGTGATGTCTATAGATTCAATCGGTTCTTTTAGACCATTTGTTTGTAAAAGTTCTGATGTGAAGTTAATCTTGGAAAAGAAGTATAAAAATTTCGTCCCATTTTGTGTCGTTCCAGTAGCAATATAAATCTTATCTACAATTGTAAGGGGGAAGGGGTTCCTTAGGATGGCGTCTCTTTTAATGTAAGCGTAAAAAAAAATAAACAAATCGATAATTTGGCAGCAGGACAAAGTCTTTTGTTTCTAAAAAGCAATCACAATTTTGCACAGTTGTGGTTAATTTTTTTTCTATATCAAAGATATCTAATTTCTAAGAAAGATGTTCCCAGTAGATTTAATTCTCGTTGTGTGCCAAAGAAAGCTTTACTATGATAGATCAAAACGTTAAGGCTGATAACTGGCCTATTATTGCTCAGTTTCTTGGTCACGATCTGGAACATTAGTAAAGTGGGATGTCAGTTGCCATCCCAATTCCCGCTTTTGTTGTTGTTGTTATATTTGCATTGGTGAGAAAAGGTTTTGAATTTGTCTTTTTTTATGTGCAGAAATATTTGGGACAGTATATTGCACAGGTTAATACCGTTGAAAAATCACGAATAAACACGCCACGTACATACTTACAGGATGGACCAAAGTAATAGGATACTTCTGTATCATAAATGTACTGTGTTTATTCTTCTACTATCAGTACATGGAAAGCGACAGCAGCGATTCCCACTCTTTGAGTTGTTTCGATTTCATTTAGGTTTATATTTAGTGTGTTATCTGGTTAGAGGAAAGCAAGTTTTTTTGTTTTTTTTAATATATAATCTAGAGTCCTGTTACTTTTTGACGACCCTGTATTAAAATAGCCTTGTAGAAGTACTCAAAATTCATTTCTGCATGAAATTAGAATAACCTTATGAATGTGATACAAAAGCTAGTAAAACATTTATAGGCGTATTTTACCCATGCAGGTTTTTTCGTTAATCTATCGAGGCAATCTCATAATGTCTCACGCGAACAAATACATTTGACAACAGCAACAACAAAAAAGAACGAAATTCACTTTAAATAATTTATAATATGACAAATGCATCTTACAAACACAACAGAAATAAGCGACCAGTTAGGTATTTCGAAATTGAATACGAAAAAAAAAATACTACGTATCATTAATTTTTTATACCAAGTTATCTTTTATCGTAGACTATAGAATGTTATTTTCTAAGCTATCCGTTGCGATTCCTTTCTAAAAGATTGATATATATATATATATATATATATACATGTACAGAAGAAAGAAAGTTCAAAACGTGATTTGATTTTTTTTTCTGTCTAAGAATAAATTTAATTGGTGAAAGATTTAGAAAACTTAGTGAATTTATGCTTTGACATTTACTGGATGACGTCATTCACTCAGATTAGTTGCTTTATAGGCTATAGATTTCTATTTTGTTGAATCTAAAAATAAGACTCCTCAAAATCCTAAAAATAACTTGTTTACAAACTGTTGAGGCCTGGAGTACTTTAATGGCTAATGTACTCAGATTGTGATTTTGAGGATTGATGGTTCGTGGCCTACTGCCACAGCAATATGCTTCACTTTGGAGCTGGTATTTGATGCGGTACAAAAATGATAGACAAGTCCCATTATTCGGTCAAACAAGAGTATAGCCCAATATTTTACGACGGGTGCTGTTTACTATTTACCTTCCCTCTAACTTATAAGCTCAAGTTTAACATTGCGTGAAAATACTAAAACAAGACTTTTATAAACCGAAATGAAAAACCAACAGAACGTTAAAACAAATATGATTTTCAGTAATATGTGGAAGACTTTTTAGAATATTAGAACACAGTTGTTTTACTGCAATATATGGAATACCCTAGAATGTTAAAAACACATCTCATTTACAAAGTTTGTTGGAAGTTTGCCAAGACTCTCAGAACACAGCTGTTTTACAACATTTCGGGAGACTACAGAATGTTAAAATATAACTAATTAACTTGTATTATCATATTATAAGGAAAATATCTGAGAATGTTAAAAACACATCTCATTTACAAAGTTTGTTGGAAGTTTGCCAAGACTCTCAGAACACAGCTGTTTTACAAAATTTCGGGAGACTACAGAATGTTAAAATATAACTAATTAACTTGTATTATCATATTATAAGGAAGATATCTGAGAATTTTAAAACGAGCTGTGTTATAATTATACGAATTAGCCACAGAACATAAAAACTCGAGAACTTGTTGTCTTGTCTTGGTAAGAGTTAAATTATTTTTATTGCACATAAAATCTGCAAAAAAGGAAGGATTAAATGAAGTCTGGTTAACACTCTCACAGATCAGAAGGGTTCGTGGATCGAGTTACGATATGCCAATGAATAAGTTACACACTTTCAGTTACCGACGCATTATGAAATGACAGTCAATCCACTGTTCGTTTAAGAGTAGCCATATAGACAACGATGGGAACTGCTGACTGTTTTCCTTTATTCTGCTCAGCTGTTCAAGACTAGAGATAGTTAACTTTGACCCTTACAGCCCATGTGCCACATGAGGTACCGTTCATATTGAAAACACCAATACCAAGTACCATATCTGACAACAAAACCACGAACCTGTAGTTGAACTGTAAATATTTTTTTAAAATCTAACCTATAATTACTCATTAATTACTGCATTTATATAATTTTGATGGAATATAAGGAGTTTGTGTAATTTCTAATACATTTTAATCCTTTATTTTTACGGGCAAATTTGTTTGGTTGTTTTAGAAGTTAAGCACAAAGTTACACAATGGGCTATCTGTGCTCTGCCCACCACGGGTATCGAAACCCGGTTTCTAGCGTTCTAAGTCCGCTGTGCCACTGGGGGAGGGGGGCTACGGGCAAATTAATGATAATTCGAAACGTTCTAACTAGTAAATCAAACTTTTTTTTTCATCCAAGAGACAAAAATGTGAAAATACCTGTGATTAAAAAAACGTAAGGCAGTTTAACCCTAGAATTAACGATGGGGAGAAGTGATAGACGTATGTGACTGTGAATCTGAGGTTTGTGTCCCGTTAACCCCAAAAAATTGTGCTACGCTCATTGAGGCCATAATTGTAAAAGTAAAGTTGGGATCTCACTATTCTATTCGAGTAGCTCAAGAGTTGGCAGTGGATGATGTTGACTAGTCGCCTTCCGTTTAGTCTATCACTTCAAAATTAGAGACAGCTAGCGTAGATATTTCTCGAGTAGCTTTACGCAAAATTGAACAGAAAAACAAAGAAAAAGTAGTCTTAGATAAAATGACATTAGCTTATAAAGCAATGATAATCGATACTAAGTTTGTTTGTAATTAAGCACAAATCTGCACCATGGGCTATCTGTGCTCTCTCCACCACGTGTATCGAAACCCGGTTTCTAGCGCTGTATGTCCGCAGAGATATCGGTGTACCACTAGGGTGCACAATACTCAGTACGTTCTCCACTATAATTTTAAATATTGGACCACATTAACCAGACACCAATAACCACTAGTTTTTACATATTTAATAGCATTTCTTCCATTTCTACTGAACAGTCTTCCAAACGTTTCATAGATTAAATGAATTTCTGTTTTCTAGCATTATTTTACAGCTTGTGCTATAAATTGTCAATCAGTTTATCACCGGATCTTTGAACTGACCATTTCATAACCTCTTTTGTACTTGGCTCTTTCTCTCTCCTTCAGTTTCTTCATATTAAGCACGACGTTACGTTTTGGATCATTACCAAAATCAATGTCAGAACCAATCAAACATTGGGTATTGCGTGACGAACCAGAATTTTGTGATATTGCTCTGATAGTTCTTCATAATATCATCAATTTTAACTACATCCTCTACTTTTACAGTAGATAAACGTCCCCACACCTTAACGATCCACTGCCATATATTACTGTCCTGCCTTACACAATGGTACTGAAACTATAATACTCGTCTCCCCTAATAAAAAAAAATATCAAACAGCTAAATCTTTGTCCATAGTACATTGTTCCATTCGTTCTTACAATTTCTGTGGTCATTAATAGAGTGTAAACATTTTCTCATGCTCATAGAGATGAAAAATTAGGCCTTAGCTGTAACTTTTCAATGTAGACAACGTATTCACCATAGACTGACCTGGTGGTTAAAGTGTTCGATTGGTAATCTGCAGGTCGTGTGTTCTTATCCCATCATCGAATGTGCTTAGTCTTTCAGGTGTGGGGGCGTTATAGTGTTATGGTCAATCCCTCCATTCGATTAGAAAATCCCAAGAGAGTTGGTGATGGGGGGAGGGTTCAACAAACTTTCAATGTATGATTCATTATTTTCCTTGTTTGTTTGTTTTTTCGGCTTTAAAGCTTGCAAGGCCTTTGGATGATGGTGGTACTCTATTGGTTATTCAATGCAGTTAACTCACATTGGTGGTAATTTGAAAAAAGATGAAAAATAAATACAACTCTTGGGCTATTCTTTTACCAACGAATAGTGGGATTGACCGTCACTTTATAACGCTCCCACGGCTGAAACGGCGAGCATGTTTGGTGGGACGGGGATTCGAACTCGTGACTTTCAGACTGTGAGTTGAGAGCTCTAGCCACCTGGCCATTACAGGTTTTTAAAATAGATTTATTCTTTTATTATTGGTCATAGAATTATGACTAGTAATGTATACATGCATATATTTGAATTGCTTACAAAACAGTATGAAATTGAAAATGTGGGCAGATTTGTCATTTCCAATTCCTGAGACAGAGTCATACATACATTAACAAATATAAAGTTTAATACAATAAAACAGGTTGCTTGTTTATTTACATAAACAACAACTTATGTACAAAATGGGCTAAACGGCCAGATTAGAGACCCTCGTGGTTCAGGCATAGTCGCCTTTTAATTTTGAACTGTGCACTAGTCCTCACTGCCTGAAACGGATACTCTTAACCAAATAGTGGGTTTGACTTCCGCTCTTATAACGCATCCCAGGCTGAATGTGCATTTTTAAAATACGTCAACCGCATTATATCTGCAATATCCAGTGTTGACGAAGCCTTTCGTTCAATACCAGGAATCACCAGGTCGGCTGGGATATGACAGAGGTAGAAGTGGTCGACATGCTATAGATATCATTAATTACTTGAACAACAAGTGTTTCATGTTCAATACTCACGGTTATTTATCGTTCAGAGATTATATGTATCTATTGATTTTAGTGAGCCTGACCTACGTTTATTTAACTGTTTTCTTAAATCAGTGTTTTGGATTTTTACGTTATAACCATAGGAGAGTAAGCCTACGCTATAATACATTTTACACTATTTTATGTTATTTTAAATGTTGACTGATTGTTGACACCAGTGAACGGTTAAGAATAGAGGAGACTCTCATGACATTTTACGATTAGATTACGCTAGTTTCTTATTTTTTTAGTAGAATGTGTTTAGTTGGTTATTAAAAATAGTTACTATCTTCTTTCGCGCTTATTTTTGCATCTATAATAAAAGAGCATTTTAAATTCATAAGATATATGTGCATTCTTTATTTTTCGCGCTATATTATAAGCCTATTATTGTTGAAATTAATATCTAATGTTCCAGTTTTCTTTTTTAAAACTGTCAGTTGCTCTGTTTCTTTTTCGTGTTTATTGTTTTGCAATAAATATATATTTTTCTTGCTTTTCGTTTCAAACACATGTTAGGCCCGGCATGGCCAGGTGGTTAGGAAGCTCGACTCATAATCTGCGGGTCGCGGGTTCGAATCCCCGTCACACCAAACATGCTCGCCCTTTCAGCCATGGGGGCGTTACAATGTGACGGTCAATCCCAATATTCGTAAAAGAGTAGCCCAAGAGTTGGCGGTGGGTGGCGATGACTAGCTGCCTTCCCTCTAGTCTTACACTGCTAAATTAGGGACGACTAGTGCAGATAGCCCTCGTGTAGCTTTGCACGAAATTCAGAACAAACAAACAGATGTTAATATTTTGATTGTGTATTCTAATTTACTTGATGTATCGTATAAGAATATTTAACTGCTCACTTCTTTTGATTGTTTTCTAAACTCCATGGTTTCAAATATCATTCGGATATTATCTCATTTGTACCATTAATACATCTTGTTTTCAGAGTTAGCTGATGATGGAATAAGTATATTCCGAAACACTGGACACAAATGACACAAATAAAAATGACCTTCGTTCTAATCACCAACTTTATATTTTATTATTCTGATATGACTTTCATTACAGTTAGTATTCCAAGTTGTCTAGCATCAATACGTTCTGTGAAAAGCTCTAATAAAAGTTTATTCGAAAGTTTACGAACAATATAATTTATTTTAAATGTCCTGTATCAGAAATGTATAGAAATATATTAAAAGTCACATCGATCAAAAATTCTGTACAACATTAATGAAAAATTGCAAATATGTTACTGAGAAGGTTAATCAATATATGTAAGATCCAACCGAACGAAAGCTTGAAAATATATGATTTATTCAAAGAACGAACGTTTGTCATATAACAAACACTGACTTATGTGTGGAACTCATAGAACTACCTGCAACAATTCGAATTTAAAACGTATTCAGATCTAGTTTTCATAGATAGAGAAAAATGATTTTTGCAAGTCATCACAACTGTCTAGTTTTATTTTCAGTCTTCATTTTTCGGCTAAAGTGACACTTCCAAGTATTTTCTAACAATCACTGAACATGTGTATTTATAGCACTAGTTCTACTACAGAAAGTTGAGTATGTTATATTAAAATGATTTGGAAAATGCAACTCAGCAAGTAACTGAGGACGACCATCGATAGACAGTCACAGAGGAACGACATTTATCAAAACTGTATTTTTAGATTGTTTGGCGGAACGTAGTTAGAAGGATACTACCGACTACTTAACGTTGTTTGGAAAGATGCTTAACATTCCTTTCCAATGCAAAATATGTATTCACTTAGATTGGTTGTGAATTGCCACTATGGAGATATTTTCCGTATTTAATGGTATTAAAAAACAAAGGATTATGCATTAGCTTTTGGCACCAGAACCACCCAGAAAGAGACTTGTAAAAAGTCGTATCCACAACTGTGATAAGCATAGTGTGGTGTTTTATAACAGGTGAGGATTCAAAAGCATAAAGGTCAGTTGCAAAAGTCGTCCACGTGTATCAGGGAACAGTACACTACATAATCAAGAAGAATCTCCAGTTGCATGTAAACAAGATGCTTTCACAAGATATCCGTTGAATCTTCGGAAACTTCCAGCAGCTGAAGAATAAAACGGGTATTAACGCTATTCCATACGAAAGCATATCAGTCAATCCTATGAATGTCTGTGTGACAACTACTGAAACGGGCGCTGAAGAACTGTTATCTTCGTACAGAAAGTCGCGGGGAAGAGTAGTATGATTTGGACGTGACAGTCTAACGATGGAGCATTTTGCGAGGAAAACTGCACTGTGGGTGTACTGTCAAGAGGCAAAGTCGTCAGAAAAAGCATGATCGGACATAGCGACATGAACTGTAACGACGTGGTGAAACTCCAGAATTGGTTTGTAGTAACGTACTCAACCTTTTTATAAGCCAAAATGCTGCTATGTTGGTTTTACTTAGAAATTTGCGAAATAAGATATTTAATCACACGAAATACATTGTTTTTCTTAAGTTCAAGCAAACATTTTGTAGTTTTTTTGTGATTCTCTAAGTTTGTATTGTGTTAAAGGTTGGAATATATATATATATATATTGTTTGTTTGAAATTAAGCACAAGGCTACACAATGGGCTATCTGTGCTCTGCCCACCACGGGTATCGAAACCCGGATTCTAGCGTCGTAAGTCTGCAGAAATACAGCTGTGCTACTGGGGTGGAGGGGGGCTTATATATATATAATTTTATTATAAAGTAATACTTTTCACCATCTATCTTTGAACCATCTGTAAGTCGGTGTTTTGGTTTGTTTGGTCGTTGTTAAGCATAAAGTTATACAATGGATTATCTGCTCTTTACCCACTGCGAGTATCGAAACCGATTTTTAGCGTCTTGAGCCTACAGACTTGCCGCTGAGCTACTGGGGAAGGGCAAAGCCATTGTTTCACCACTTTTATCGTTGTAAGTTCAGAGAACAATATTTTTATTAATACAAAAACCAGATAGCCCAATGTGGCTTTGCTTTCAAAGAAACACATACAAACACTCGTTCAGAGACAAGCATGTGATTTTGTATTTAGCTTGACAACAGAACGCCTCACTAATGAAGACAATTTTGATTTGCTTCAACGTTCAAAATGGTCTTGTTCTTATGTTTTCTTGACTTAACCCTAAAATATCCTTCATTTTCAACTAACTTCTAGTGGATCATATTCGATCTCGACATGAAATTATAATTTACTTTACCTTGAGTTGTTCTTCAGTGTCTCTGAATATTTAAGTCGCTCTTAAACATTTAGATAACCTTGAATTAACATAGAAATTACTTCAGTTTTAATTCTCAAATTAGTACCCCCCCCCCTTTCCAATGGCTCAACCGTAAGTCTGAAGGCTTATAACGTTAAAATCCTAGTTTTGATATTCGTGTTGGACGCAGCACTGAAAGCTCATTGTGTAGCTATGTGCTTAAATTATAAATAAAAAAACAAACTGAAATTTATTTTCATTTCAGTTTATTTCAAATTGGCTTTCAAGTTACCTTGGTTTAATCTTGAGTTGATAACGATTTTTTTTTTAATGACATCTTCGTAGCATTATTCTACGAAGTCTTGATTGAATATTGATTATATATATTATCTCGATACAAATCAGGTTTAATGAATGTAAGGACGAAGCTATTAAGATAAGAAGTTAACCAATTAACAATGAAACGGTTCAATAATAGTATCATAATAGATTATAATAACTCTTTATAAGAAAGCATACAAAAATTTTTGGTATTGTTTGTTTGTTTTTTGAATTTCGCGCAAAGCCACACGAGGGTTATCTGCGCTAGCCGTCCCTAATTTAGCAGTGTAAGACTAGAGGGAAGGCAGCTAGTCATCACCACCCACCGCCAACTCTTGGGCTACTCTTTTACCAACGAATAATGGGAATGACCGTCACATTATAACGCCCCCACGGCCGAAAGGGCGAGCATGTTTGGTGTGAAAGGGATTGCGAGATTGCGAGTCGAGTGCGTTAGCCACCTGGCCATGCCGGGCCTATATGTGGTATAATGATCAAATTCATATCTTCAAAATGATACATAAACCTAAAAAAACAACAAAATCGGACAATAGAAAAGCGTAAAAAGAACGTAACACTTCTTCGTATTACAATGTTGAACATATTTTTATAATATTTTCCTGCCAGTTATTTAACCATTTAAAGATTTCACCAATGAAAACTTTAATATCCAAAAAGAGGTCAGGTGTATCTGAATAATTACTGACAAAACCACAGATCCACAAACACAGGTGTATCTAAATAATTACCGACAAAGCCACAGATCCACAAACGCAGGTGTATCTGAATAATTACCGACAAAGCCACAGATCCACAAACGCAGGTGTATCTGAATAATTACCAACAAAACCACAGATCCACAAACGCAGGTGTATCTGAATAATTTACGACAAAACCACAGATTCACAAACACAGGTGTATCTGAATAATTACTGACAAAAACTATAGATCCACAAACACAGGTGTATCTAAATAATTACCGACAAAACCACAGATCCACAACAACTTAGTTATAAATAAGTTATCGAAATAGGGCGCTCGACTCGCAATCTGTGGGTCGTGAGTTCGAATCTCCGTTTCACCAAACATGCTCTACCTTTCAACCGTTGGGGCATTACAATGCGACAGTCAATCCCACTGTTCTTTGGTAAAAAAGTAGCCCAAGAATTGGCGGTGGGTGGTGATGACTAGCTTCCTTCCATCTAGTCTTTCACTGCTAAATTAGGGGCGGCTAACGCAGATAGGTCGTGTAGCTTTGCGCGAAATTCAAAAAACAAACAAACTAGAAGGAGGCTGCTAGTCGAAAACTCTTTGATTAAGTTTTTTAAACGAGTAGTGCGATTTGACTTGTCACTCTTCATTACCTTCGCCACCGAAGGTGGACGGAGGTTATGCTTTCATCACTGTTGTGTGTGTGAGTGTCTGTCAGCAAGATTTCTCGAAACGGCTGAATGGATTTGGACGAAAGTTGGTATACATTTGGACTATAAACTTATAAGTTATTAGTTATTGAGGGTCAAGGTCACGAAACTCCAAAAACTCCCTATCTGTTAACATGGGGACCGATTTTCCACACTATTGTTTGCTCTATAACTCGGACAAAAATGATTGGATTTTAATGAAACTTGGTGGACATATGTAGAATACTATTCTTCATTATTCTGCCTAGAATAGTCCGTATCCGTTGATAAAAACAGAAATACAGACACGTTTTATTTTTTATTTTTTTGAGAGCCAAATATGATAAACGCTGCGTGGCTTAGGTATGCGCTCTACTGAGTGCCTTTATAGTTTTTCTTTTGTTTTTTATAGCACATTTACGACCTCAAAGTGTAAAACGCATTTTTGGAGCTATGAGACGCGAACCTTGAATCCTCGGATTCAGTCCGCACACGCTAACCATCAGGCCACACCCAGCCCTACTGTAACTTTATGATCCGAAGAGCCGTCTCTAAAATGTATAAAGTGCAATATGTTAGGTTTTGGCTAATAAAACCAGATTATTTTAGTTAATTCCTGTTAGTAAGCTTCTCCAATAAGTTTCACATTAGTTTCAACAACTTTAAATCCTCTGTTTAATGTATTTCATTTTAATTTTTATTTTACTAATCAGAATATGCCCCTAGTGGCCCAGCGGTATGTCTGCGAACTTACAACGCTAGAATTTGGGTTTCGATACCCGTGGTGGGCAAAGCACAGATAGCCCTTTGTGTAACTTTGTGCATAACTACAAACAAACAAACAGAAGCTAATCAGAATGTATGTTTTTTTTTTAAATAAACTTTACTATGATTGGCGCGTTACTGTATTTTTTATAATAGGATTTATTATATCACTTTATTCGAGTTACTTTCATGGCACATTAAATAATCCGTCCCTTTACGAATTATGTTAATGGTAGATGCATTTTACATGAATAGAAGCCAAAGTGTTCTAGAATTGAAAGTAAGAGAAGTTATTTTTATCCAATTATATATTCAAGCTGTCAGGTTTCCTTCTTTGGGAAGTTCAAAAATAAAATACGAAAAGGGACCAATAACTCGTTTATACATCTCTGGTGCTTGGATAAATTTGTTATGCTAGCCACATTAATGAAAAATTCTTTCTGTGATTGAAGAGAAAAAAAAAGTAAATAAATTAACGTATCTACAGTAGCTAAAGCTTTTGAAAATGGAGATAAATATTTATTTACCTAACATTTTATTTTTATTATTATTATAACAAAACAGTAATTATTGGTCGAACATGACAACGAAGAAATGGTTTGTTTTTATCCTTGATGACCACTGAGAAAAAGATAAAAAAAAAAAATACATGGAATAATCCGTATTCCTTTTGCGGGTTAAAACCTTAATCAAGCAAAATATTGAGAGTGTTCTTAACCCAAATATATACGCGAAATATAACCGTAAAATTTTCATGTGAAGAGTTACATGATATAGCATAACTCCACATTACTTATTCACGTTGAATATGAATATATGTATATGTATACAAACACTCATATATGCACGTGTGTGTGTGTGTGCATACTGGGATGGGTGTCAAAATTTTGAAGATTCGTCTCATGTTAACTATAGCCATCGAATAATTTGGTAAGTTAATACTTAGAATTGCATGGCTTCTCGAATTTTATGACCTAACAATATATTCAGTTACAAACGTATAAATATTTAAGTGGTCACAAAATAAGCTCACAAGTTTTCATCCACTTCTAACTATAAGTTAAACTGAATCAGTTATCTCTTGTTATTTTGTGTCTGTAGCCTAGTATGTTTTGTAGTAAAGATTCAATTAAAAATATTACAGTTTTCCGTCTTTCATAGATATTATTCGATTTTTTTGCTTTGACGGGTTTTTAAGAATCCCTTTTTGTAATTCCTATTGCTAGTTCACCCTTGAATGTGACACGTAAGTCGTTTGAAGAAACGTTTATAACTTTATGTATATAAAGTAACTTTGGGTTATACCGTATTGTGTGTGTTTTTAACAAGAACACAAATCGCATGTTTTGTTTTGTTTTCTAAAGCCAGGTCAACATTTTATTCATTTGAATATACGATAAAACAAAGAATTAAAACAGGAACATGTAACTACTGACAACAAATGCTATACCTGGTTCTTAAGAAAATAAAACACTTAAACGTCGGTTGGTTGATAAGATGTCTAAAAAAAAAAGATACACACTGTACATTACGTGTACCAAACATAATTTAAGAACATAAGGAAGAGTCATTACATACTTTAGTCATCTTATAGTAAAATAACAAAACACAACACTTGGACAATTTCTACCACGATAATCATTTAGTTATACGCTACGTTATTTCCTATTTTGATATTCTGAAGAAAATTAACAGTAATGAAATTAAAGTTTTGTACGCGCCATGCGTGAATATTTTGTTTCCTAACCAGTTATTAGATATAATTTCTACACGTTTAATGTTCTCTTTTGTAGCTAAACAAATATGGTAGACTCAGTCGTATTAAAACCTTGCATTTTCTTTATCAAATATACATTTCATCTTCCACTTTATCGTATTTCTTGTGTTTGTTCACATTCCTCCTTGAATTGTTTATCTTTTGAAAAATATCTTAAACTTCAAAATAAAACCCCTAAAACTCACTGTAAATTCGTAAACAGTGCCGATCTCGAAGTTTCTCACTCTACGTAAGCTTTGTGCTAAAATCGGGACGGCGTTAAATTGTTTTTCATAGAGCTCTTCCCGCGTATTGTGTTGTGCTGAATACTCTAAACAGCACTTTGAAAAGTTTTAAAGTCTCTTAATCACATTTATCTAATTTTCATATAACAGAAGTTCTCATATAAATGTTATTTTAGAAAGGTAAATAAACACAGGAACGAATCATTTTGTTATTGCTTACAAAAAATAACGTATTTTTTTTCAAATTGCATGTAAGAGTTTTGTTGAATGTTGTTTGTTTCGTTAATGCCAACAAAAGATCTAAGAAAAGTGTCATCATTACACTAAAGCAAATCTTTGTTGTAAAACGTTCATTATAAATTACGCATACAGCGTGATACGCACGGTTAATGTGACAAAAATGTGATGCCCCGCGTGTGGTAATCATGATTTGGTTTGGTTAATAGTTTCGCTTCGACTTTAATGAAGTGCTCTAACGAACTTGAAGTGGTCCGGCATGGCCAGATAGTGAGGGTGCTTGACTCGCAATTTGAGGGTCGCGGGTTCGAATCCCCGTCCCACCAAACTTGCTCGCCCTTTCAGCCGTGGGGGCGTTATAATGTGACGGTTAAACCGGTCAATTCGTTGGTAAAAGAGTAGCCCAAGAGTTGGCGGTGGGTGGTGATGACTAGCTGCCTTTCACTGCTAAATTAGGGACGGTTTGTACAGGTATCCCTCGTGTAGCTTTGCGCGAAATTCAAACCAAACCAAACAAACTTGAAGATGCGATGTAAACAACCATTATTTCCTTCCTTGATCGTTTTGGCATCTGATGATGTGGTACAAAATAGTTTGTAAAATAATTTAAGCTACCGGAAGGCACACAGGAATATTGAAGTTACATTTACATTCAAATAACGTATTATACACCACTAAGTATTTTTATTGCACAATGTTGAACAAATTGTCATGGTGAAATGACTTAGTTCTTATAAAATAAATACAGTTTGATAATAGCCTAAAGCATTGTAACTTGAATTAAAAATTCAGTTTATATTTGATGCTATACATTGATTTAAAGTCCCCGAGTGGCACAGCGGTATGTCTGCGGACTTACAACGCTAGAAACCGCGTTTCGATGCCCGTGATGGGCAGAGCACAGATAGCCCATTGTGTAGCTTTGTGCTTAACGACAAATAAACTTGACTTAAAATGCTGCAAATATTATTGATTTGTACCTTATTTTATACTCTGACATACTCTGTCAGTTTTTGTTTTCTTATTCTGTGTTTAATTTTAGCTATCAATTACTCCTTCATTTTATAATATATGAATGCTATTCAAATTCGATGACGAGGAACCCACTTTGAGACTAATAATGCTTGGAGACGGCTTGAATGGGTAATGAAGAAAAACTGTAATATAACGTTAACATAACAGCAAATGTACAACGTTTCGACAAGTTTTCATCATCAGGTACAAGTAGTTTACACTGACACGGA
>NW_013666054.1:557131-560768 GCF_000517525.1 Limulus polyphemus
ATTTTGTAAATGACATTGGTGTTGTGTGATTTTAAATAATTTTTGTTTAGTAACAATTTTAATTTAGGGCCGGATTTTTGAGAGAATTTGACGTTGACAGGAATTTTGTGTTTAATGGTTAGTTTTGTCCAAGTGTGGATAATTCTTGAGCTGGTTTCAGGGACAAAATGTAAACTGCAGTGTAATATTCTGTTGTTGGGTTTGTTAGTGTCAATTTTGTTCGTGAGTTGAGTTTATATGAATGCTAAGCTTATTGCCTTCTACCACGCTGCTCGTGAGATACGGAAATTTAATAATTCAACCAGTCCTGCACCTAGCAGCTTTTATAGGTACTAACATCAATTTGAGAATGAGATGAACATATACGTAGAAAAACACTGTATTAAAAATAAATCTAAAAAAAAAGCTGATTTTATGAAGATATAAAAGCAGTGAGATTTGTTTTGGAGAAGATATATAACATGAAAACTCGGTAAATGGCCTCAATAAATCGTTAATAGTAATATAAATCACTCCTAAGCAAAATACTAACAGCTCACTATATTGAAATATGGGTACTACTGCTCTAATATAAGCTGTAGCTTAAACCATCATTTTATATATCTAGTAAAAAGAACAAACGAACCAGTTAGCACCTGTGTTGATGTATCTGTTTTAATTTCTTCGTTTTTGAAAACATTTCAGGTTGTTGAATACAGCTTCTCTAATAGTTTGCGGTATTTAAGGTGTAGAAATACGCACTGATATTGGGAAAACAAGTTAATAGTTTAATCAAGTTATTTTCTCTATATTCCACGAGCCTATTCAGCAATTAATAAAGAAAAAATTGATGCAAAGGAGCTGATTTGGAGCGGTTTTTCTGACTTTTCTATTTTCATAGTAAAGAAAAGTATTTGAAATATCTATTATTTCTAATAAAGAGCTCCAAAATGATTTCGAAAACATGAACAATCAAATTGCATTAGCGAGAGAAAAACGGATCCAAAAAAGGTTAAGCCTACTTCGTGCTTGTTTAGAACAGATAAAGCACACAGTCACCTGATCATTGCTTCAGTAATGGGAGGCTCGAGGGCCTAGTATGTGAAAGGGTAAATGTATTTGTTGTTGTGGATATACAAGTCTCAGTAGGAAGGAGAAAACTAAAGCACTTTACCATCAAACGTCACATTGATGCATAACAGAACAAACAGGATGAGGTATGGAAAAAAGTTTTAAAACCTCCAACTTAACTTGAAGTTAAAAGAAACAGTATCTACTGGAATTGGAAACTGTAAACAAAATAAAATAAACTGTTTCAGACTAACCTGAATTTGAAATGTGATGTTAAAGGTTGAAATAATGAATATAGAAAAAAAACATGCATGGTCAGCAGAAGCTAAGTATGTACACAAACAAGCCTGCACCATATGTATTGGACAAACTTGGAAACGAATCTGTATAAAAACGTCAGAATTGTTCTTACTATCTAAATTGTCTCTATATAGCTGGCCAATCACAAGTAACCGAAAGCTGTAACATAACCTCACGCTCAGGGTTGTGTAGGATACAGTACAACCATTTCATGTAACGGCAGATAATATTATTGACGGACTCATGCCATGGAAGGTAATACCGAGGGCTGGATTTACCTAATCCAGGTTTACCAGGTTCTGAAATAGAACTCTGAAAAACTTACAGCTATTATTACTAGATTAAAAGTACAAAATATAAAAGTGTGTGATATGTGATATTAATATGAAACACTTGTTAATCTAGTATAATTTGTTTGTTTCAGAATTTTTGGACAAAGCTACACAAAGGAATACAAGTGCATAGTCGTCTCTAATTTTGAATTGGTAGACTAGAGGGAATGCAGTTGGCCAACAGTACCCACCGCCAACACTTGGACTCTCTTGTATGACCGAATAGTAAGATTTAATCGTCACATTTATAACGCAACCATAACCTCAAACCATGAATCATCAGATTTATAGACCAGGCATTCTAATCACTAGGACCACGCCCAGCCCTAATGTGATATAGGGTTTTCATGACTCATCAATGCGGAATTGTTTCCAAGAAATTTTTGTTATAGTAAAAATATCGAAATTTCTATAATAATTGGCATTCTGCGAAACATTTCAACCTAGTCTTCTTTTGAGTGTACCAAAGGTAAGTTGCATTAAAAATGTTTTACTTAAAATTCACTTTGATAATGAACTTAATTTCAGACAAATATAAGTTAATTAAAACAGACTGAATTTTTCTCCACTTTTTGCGTGTTGGGAAAAATAACTCACTGGCATAATTAGAAAATCAAATCTTGTTTATCAAAATTAGTCAGTTATTTCCCCCTACCCACCCATCATTTCCCAGTACACATACAGTTTGGCTCCAGAATGGTGACAGTTTTGTGAGATTCTTGGTTCATTCACTGCTTTACGCATATAATTACATTATATTATCGTCCAAAAGAAACAAATACTTGTTTCTAAGGTCATTTACTTGGTTTACTAGTTAACTGTATTGACGTCTCACGATTCAGGTTACAAACGAACACACCCAGTTTTATTTTCATGCACAATTATATTACAGGGTTAATATGACGTTGACTGACAGGTGTTCAGCAACCAAGAGATGGCGCAGTTCTTGATTCGATAACATAATGTTGGGAATAAAAATAACGTAGCTGTAAGACATGAAGAAGACATTCAAGTACGCAACAGAGGGAGCCATTGAGCAACAACAAAAACATCAATGCTGTTGTTTTAGTGTAAAGCTACGCAATGGGCTATCCGCAATCTGTCCGCCACAGGAATCAAACCCCGCATTTAAGCACTGTAAGTCCGTAGACTAATCAGTTACCCACCGGAGTGGTTTTTTTTAAATATAAATTTAATAATAACCTAAAGCTCATCTGAATATCAAAAATCAATTAGTGTTAGCTAGTTAGGTGAAACTTAGGCAGTTGTTATGTTGTGCGAAATTAATCTTATGGTGCAATGTTTGCTCAATAACATCATTAATTTCTAGTCTACACAATTACTCTAAAAATACAATTTTGATTTATCAATACTCACAGTCACGTTTAGCTATTAAAATCAATTTAGATAAAATTTAAAGTTTTAAAAGGTTTTATATTCAATGTAAGTAAATCAGATGATTTGAATGAAACACCAAAACGTACAATATAGCGCATTTTGAAATTTTGGATGAAAAGTAAGCACATATAGTCTCGCTTCCATACCTGGACTAAATAACATTATTCGAATGAAGTCTCAAGCGGTATATACTTACATATATACAGTTTTTTACTCGACTTCTTTTAAGAAAAACACGATATTTTGACGAAGCTTAAAGCTACGGCCTACAAAGTTCTGAAACTTATTCGTTGAATATCTAGAGAATATACCGAATTATCTTGTTCAAATTAAAAGCTTGAAGGCTTTTTATATACCAAAGTTATGTTAAAGTAACCCTAATTTAGCAGTGTAAGACTAGAGGGATGGCAGCTAGTCATCACCATCCACCGCCAACTCTTGGGCTACTCTTTTACCAACGAATAGTCCGTCACATAATAACCGCCCCCCCCCACTCGCTGAAGGCGAGCATATTGGTGGACGAGGGATTCGAAACCGCGACCCTCAGGTTGCGTAGG
>NW_013666054.1:561768-592789 GCF_000517525.1 Limulus polyphemus
GAGTTTGTAAAGAAGGGATATTTTTTATTAAAAACACAGAATCCGTTATCAACTGTTTATTTGGTTTTTAAATTTCGCGCAAGCCGTCCCTAATTTAGCAGTGTAAGACTAGAGGGATGGCAGCTACTCATCACCATCCACCGCCAACTCTTGGACTACTCTTTTACCAACGAATAGTGGGATTGACCGTCACATAATAACGCCCCAATGGCTGAAAGGGCGAGCATATTTGGTGGGACGGGGATTCGATCCCGCGACCCTCAGATTGCAAGTGGAGCACCCTAACCACCTGGCCATGCCGGGCCGTCATCAACTGAAGATAAAGAATTCCTGTAATGTTTCAATACGTATTATATTATCACATTAATTAAAACTCAATTCTTCGTGTTTTCCTTTCGTTTGAAAACAAATTGTTAAACAACTTGTCAATGTTGCTTTTCCCTATGCTGGCTCCAGTCGCGTGTTATATTTTTAGGCCAATAAGATTTACTGATTTTAAAACCTCATTATTTTGTAATTTTTTCCCAACGAAATCTATGTCAAAATTGGTATTAATTTGCATTCACTTTGTACTAAAATATCACAGTGGTAAAAAATATGTTTCTGTTTATGAAGTTCAACTCTTATAAGCATTGATCTTATCCCCTACATTTACTGAGATAATATAATTCCGGCCTGCGCGATTTTCGTGAATAATTGAGGACCAACTTCGATAATTGGGTCCCACATAATTGAAGCTTTTCTTCACGTGTTGCGAATTTCGTACACTCAATGTTCTTTGATAGTTGAAATCGCATATATATATTTAATCATGTATTTTTCAACATAGGAGTTAGTTATTCCATCTGTATAACTGGCCACCTACGGTGGATCTTGAAATAACTTTTTCTGGTGAAAATATAAATAAAAGACTCGCACTTTAATCGAAAGATTATCTTAGCTTATAAAACATTAACAAACGATAATAAAATTCTTTGGATATTGTGTGAATGGAAGCAGAAATTGCTATTCTAACGTTTTTCTTTACATTTTGTTTTCTCAACGATACTGTTTATAGAAACACACAGTTCTCATGTTCGTGGTCATAGTTTTCTTTCGTCAGCCCGAATACGCTATGAAAATACCTATTCGCATCATCTGTAACTGCACTGGTTTGATTTCTTGATCACAGGACAGAGCAAAATTCAAACCAACCATTAACGTTTAACCCTTCATCCAATACGTATCTATCATCTTGTATGAAACTTGAGGGGCAGTTATTTACCCTATTGATCACAATAGGTTCTCATTATCTCTTTGTTTACTCAAACAAGATGTCATTCTAGTGTTACCAGATTGCACAAATGTATGTTAGATTAGATAAATTTATCTGTTAGCTACTTCTCTTATAAACAGAATAACTACTTTAAATTAATTTATTTGTTCACATTCTCACTTTCTGTCTACCTAAAAAACTGTCCTAAACAAACCACTGCATTTTTATAATAATAAAAGCGGTTTAATCGCTCTTCCAATAGCATTTATCTTAGGCTTCAACTTGTAAATATGCAAGCTCTCTTTTATTTGGAAGCTCTACTCATCGTGCTTATCATTGGTTTTTGCTAGGATCTTAAACCAGTTAGAATGGACAACAACGTCACATCCTCCAAGGGCATGTTCAAGCACACTTGTGTTAATAGGGGATCTTATCTTAGCATGTTCTTTCACTATCAAGTCAAGTGTATTTGAACATGCCTAGGAAGGAGTGACGTTTTTTGTTCATTTTGAATGGTTTAAGATCATAGCAAGGGCCAACGATGAGCAGATCCTCCAGATAAAAGAGAGCTTGTATATTTACAAGTTGAAGCCTGAGATAAATGTTATTGGAAGAGCGATTAAACGGCTTTTACTTCTATCTGCTCTTGGAAGTAAACTGGTTTGCAAAACGCAAAACAGTGAAGGATTTCTTTAGAGTGATTATATGACTCTTTGCGTCAGAAACACATGATGAAATGTTGTACTTAATGCTTACGTAAGCAAAGACTACCATGTTTTCCCAATAATAATCAGTAGTAACTGTGACTTGCGATAATCCTGGTACTTCTGTTCACTGTCCATTCCCAGATAACAAAATAGTATCTGTTCGCGCTTAAGAGAACGGTTGGCAGAGAGCACTACAATGGATTTAGATTTTTTGATTTGCTTGTTTTAGAGCAAAGTCACACAATGGGCTATTTACACTCCGCCCATCACAAGAATCGAACGCCGGTTTTAAGCGTTGTAAGTTCGTAAGCCTAACCACAGGGGTACACACTGCGATGAATTAAAAACTTTCATGTGAATTAAAAACTAAACTACTTGTTGAGGACGGTGTTTGAAACTACTAGTTCAAATCTTCATCAGGAAAATGGGATGAATTGTAGGGTATATTTAAAAAAAAAAAAGTACATATTTGTTGACGGAGAAAAACGTTAGGAAAATGTTTTATGCCCCTCATTGAAAGAACTTACCGTCTCTTTTACTCACTACACGTTCAATGAAAGATGTATGCAGTTTCAGTTTGCAGAATGTGTATAGTTTTTGTTTTGAGTCCGATAAAATAAACCAAGAAGCCAACATTACGGAGCTCCACTAAGCCTTACAAAGTTTAAGTAAATATTTTTATAGCCTCTTGTTTGTTTGTTTGTAATTAAACGCAAAGCTACATAATGGGCTATCTGTGCTCTGCCCACCACGGGTACCGAAACGCGAATTTTAGCGTTGTAAATCCGCAGACATACCGAGGTGCCACTGGGGGGCATGGCCTCTTGATTTTTGAATTAACAAGTAATTTTCTGAACGTATGTAAACCTTGAAAAAAAAAAACAAGCAAATTTTATATGTCCTTTTTCAAAATCGTTCAAAGGACTGGAAATCATTAGAGAATCGTGCAAAGTATGAGGTTCAGAGTTACAGGCGCCAAAATCTCACTGTCTTAACAGCTGCCGGGAGTATGCGACTAAATATCCCACTGTATGTCAGAAAAGGCAGTGAAATAAGTGATATATGATCTTAAATAAATATATAAGCCATTGATTGGGGAGAGTCAGAAGAATGGAATAAAAGTTAACTTAGATGTTTTGTACAGGAAATCGGACAGTGTTTTGCTTACTAGGAAAGTGCGCAAAAGAATGAGAAATATATATATATATATATATATGGATTCGCACTATATGCTTCTTTCTAGGGGGGGGAATACTTTATCGATCAAAGTGATAAAGACATGTACATTCTGATCCATCTCTGTGTGACTTGTCATCACTAATATTAGACAAACGTTATTTCACGATTTAAGCCGAGTTGTCATCGTCACTAAGTCACGATGTAGCTGTTGCTATGACAACCGCCTGTTGTGGCGCCCCCAACGTAGGTCTTCCTTGCTACATATAACATGTACAGTTGCCTCTCACCACGCGCCCTGTACGGGTGTGGCATTAGACGGTGCACGACACACGAACTGCGTAAGCACAGTCAATCGAGCAGCTTTTCTTTCCATGTGCTGTCGTTACTGTATGAATCATTGAAACAGTTTCTCCTTTTCCATGATTACAAGGTAAGTAACTTCTGTTTATTGTAGTTCTACACACAGCTGTCGTGTACATGTACAGTGAAAGTTTACAACTTTACATGACTTAATCCAACTGCCGGGGCAAAAATAAATAAATAAACATTGTGAATTTAAATAGTAGTTAAGACGCTCTTCCAGTTAGGTTGATAGTGGCTCAATATTCATAAAATAGCGTACAATTTTAACACATTAAGACGTGCTTGTAATAATTCAACTCACAGAGTGTTTCTTATTTTTAAGTACAAGTGGAAGAGACTTATAAAAATACGTCTTCGCCGAGGAATATTTGTGTAAGTTAATATATTCGTATTAACATCAGATCTAATTTTTCCGTTTCTTCTTATGAATTATATATTAAAAAATACTGATCTGAATAATTGGTCATGGTTTCCAGAATAAAACATGACTTACCATTTGTTCAACAAAGTAACGTCTGTATGTGAAAACAATTACTGTAAACTACCTATCATTAGGAGTCATGCAAGGAAAACATTTTTACAGGCAATGGCAAACCAAACTTTAAAAAAAAAATCTTACAGCATTTATTCCTTCAATCAAAGAGTTGTGTATATTTTGTTAAAGAGGGGGAACTTTGAAATATCTTTGTGTAACCAATGAAAGAAATTCACGTGTTTTTTTGTTTTTTTTCAGCTTAAAGTTTTAATTTTTCTATAATATATCTTACGTTAAATCATATCAACCTCGTGTTAAAGAGTTAAAAGTATTACATTTACACGTATAATGTTGGTTGGCTGTAGGCATTTCTGAACAAGAGAAAATGAGATTATTTGAGCTATTTTGGTCCATTCCAGTATTTTTCTGCTTAATTCCAAACTTAGAAATGTTTCATGATTTTTCTTTCTCTTTCGAATAATGCTAATATTGGTTAACAAGATTAGAAGTTTCGTGTATTCATGAAAGTGGTGATTAAAACAATTATTTTTTAAATTTTAAATCGACACGCAACTCAATAAGACATTGTATTTTGTTCTTTCGGTTGAAGTACCAAAAACAACCATATTTTCAAATGCCGGGCCCCTTTCAATATGAAACGGTGTAAAATACATTTCATATAAAAATCAACAGACAGCAGCCGTTTTCATTTCAAACAAATGTATAAGCTACTAAAAGCATGTGTATAACTTAATATAAATATAAATTAAGAACTGGAAAATTAAATAGTCGTGAGATTTTTTAATAGTTAAATTTAAAATAGTGTACAAAATCCGATGAAATAACATACACTTCTAGTATATGGAAAATATAACACGTAAAACTGATAGCCACTAAAAATTTCAAACCATTTTTAAAAAAGTAGCATAAAAATTAAAAAGAACACAAACCATTACAACGTTTTGAAGAGTTACAGATATTACCTACAGATTCTTCTTCTTTCACAATTATTCAATAAATGACTTGGAATTAGTGTTTTTTTATATCTTACAGTTAGGCTTTAGATTACACTTTTACCTTGCAAAATAGAATATCGGTCAAAAGTCTGAGTCGAAGATATAATATCTCAAGTTTTCAGGAAAAGTTGCATAGCAAAGTGTAGTTATGAATTTTGTACATTATGTTAAACAATGTGACACACGATGTTTGCAAAACATGCCATTTTTAGGGTTGTGTGAGGGGGCCTATTCCCCAGAAAATGTTTAAAAATTTAATGCTATGAACCATTTTAACTATAAATACTGCATACACGCAACATAATGTAATGAATTAAAATAATCAAGTTTTAATACATAAGTTGTAGCTATATATACCATGAAAAAATGGTCAGGCCAAGGTCTTACCGCTTCCTATGGCTCTGTAAGTTGTTGGTTTGAGCGTAAAGCTATACATTGGCCTATCGGTATACGCTCTGCCCACCTTGGGAAATCGAACCCCCGGATTGTAGCGTTGTATGTTCATAAACTTACCGCTAATCCACCGGGAGACAATATAAGTGATTGTAGTTGCTTATGTATTACACTATTTACAATATTTTAACTTATCAGCTTGATAATATTCATAATTTTTTTTCCAACAATCGGTTTGTTTGGTTTGCTTGTAATTATGCACAAAGCTACACAAGGGCTATCTGTGCTCTGCCCACCATGGGTATCGAAATCTGGTTTCTAGCGTTGTAAGTCCGCAGACATACCGCTGTGCCACTGGGGGCTTTTCCAACAAATATTACACAAGTCTAGAATAATGTTATATTTTTCTTTTTAAAACCCTGATATTTCGAAAGTTTTAAAAACATTTCTGACAAGAGAACTTTTTAAGTTTCATTGAAATGTAATTTTATAGCAGATTTATGGAAAAAGGAATATATATATGTAAAGTCGCAAGTTAAAGATTCACAAAAACGACATGCCAATTAACACTTCAATGGGCAACATTATCGGTATATTTCGAAGACCAAGTATCAAAGAAAAAAAATTATATAGAAGATTAATCGCACTGAACCTTCTGTTTTGAACGAATTGTTTATGTTAATACAATGACGTGACACCATATAAGCGAGTCACGGGCGACTATACCTTTGACAGTGAAACACCGCCAAAGGGTTATTTCTTATTAGAGAACTATAAAAAGTCCTTTTGTGTAGAAGTATTATTCTACCGATATTATTAAAAGACGTGTAGCCAAAGGCCACGGCATTTAGAATAAGGGAACCTTAAGTGTCCCCCACCCCACCCCCTCCCACGGAAGCGAAAAATACAAGCACAGAGGAACGTTTAAGAACAGCAACGGTTTCCAAAATCAACACCCCACCCAATCCGGAGCAACGCTCCCATCCGCAAGTGAAGCCTATGATTAAGAAAGCTTCGGCTCGAAAGCTATTTGCAATGAAGTTAGGCCTATCTTCTCGTATCATTAATAAGATAATAAACGAGGATATGAAGCTCCCAGCCACGAATGAACACCTCCAAATCTATTCTCCTTTTTGATAACTCGAATCACAAGAATTTCATTGAACAACATATATATATCAAGTCCTTCGATGCAGCTCTACTGGGCTTTGGGGCTTTTGATCTGCTTAAACGTGGCTTTGAAAGTTGACGTCCACGTAAAGTGGAGGGTCTGTGGATATTTTTTTCAAGATGTATGCTCTAACACAGTCCTCGCCATCATTCGAAGAAACTTGTTATAATGCAAATAGCAGTGTCTGACAATAGTGCATCAGACTAAGGACGAACAACGATAGAGGAAATAACTTCAAGGGCAACATGAGACCTGGAACATCATTTATTAACCACAGAAGTCTGTTTAAGATCTATATTCTAATTGATTTAACATTTCCTTTCCACACTTCTTATACTAGGAGAATATATCAAGAAACTAATGAAAAATGATTAAACTAATTTCGAATTAAAAATATGACTGTTTAAATTTGCATATTTGATTTTGGTTTAATTTACATTAACACAATACATATTCGTTTTTTTAAGAAACGAATTTCTTAATAATTTCACATCTCTCTGATCTAATAAAAAAGATTGGTTGCTTATATTTTATACTAGTTAGAGTATTCGTCCGTTGGACGGGTGAAATAAAAACAAAGGATAGGAAATTGTGCTTCCATTTTTCTTCTTAAAGTAATATACATTAAAAGTGCAATACAAATACATAAAGGTGTCAATACTGAAAAGAAAGGTATAATGCTTTCAAGAATTATATCAACCACCCCTCATGTCATCCTCTATCATCGTGTCAAGTTTGATGCTGATTGATCAAGAAATGTGGAAACGTATAAGGAACAGGTACACACACATATTTGCGTTTATATACATATATAGATAATAAACACTTAACAAATTAACTGTCGTCTTAAAACAACTCAACACTAACGTTAATAGTATAATATTCTTAGTGGTTTTAAGATAAATTATTTCATTGAATGGCCCTAAAAGTCCCGGAATGTGTATTGTAGGAATAAAACAGGAACAGAAAGTAATAGAGTAATATGAAATATGGTATTATCCATAATAATCAGGTTAGATTCAACTGCTCTCAGAATTCTCGAAAGTAATACATTCTCATAATACGTGTGAGAATAAAGCATTTTTCTTAAATAGACAAAATTGTGCAAGGTAGGGTGTGGTAGCAGATTTTCAACAATATGAATACAGTTATATTGTTTCCCCTACAATAATACTTACTGGCTTTAATAAAGGACATAGTATCATTTAAAGAGAGCCTCTAAAACAGCATGACGCAAACCTTGCCTAACGCTATAAGACTTTAATTACTTAAGTACTTTTAGTTACTTTTCATATTAATCACAAGTTTTTTGTTTTGCTTTAATCGAGCTTATTCGACAAATAAAAGGTGTTTTTTTATTGCATATACTCTCGTGCCTTAATTCAATTAATGAGTTTTAAGGTATGTGTTTTTTCTAGATCGAAAACAAATACTTAGCTTCTTACAAGATAATGTTCATATTTTCTGCAAATTGTTTTCGACACATCAATGTTTATGGTTAGTTGTTCTTACGTCACTAGTGAGGGAGGGACTTAATGGCTTGTAGATAGATAAGGTTGGCAATTTAACGGTTGCATTGCAACAGCTGCTGTGATTAGTTTCTACATAAAATGGTACAGTCGCTTTACTGTCAGCTGGACTTAAATTTTTATTCTAAAATACATACGTCTGCCAATATCATTCCCTTGCTTTTTTTACATATACTGATCAAAACTCAATGTGTTTTTTACATACACGACGTATAAGGTGTTAAGAGGACTACAAACATACTTTAAAAATTTTAGTCTGTCAGATTTTGTTTGAAACACTCGTTTCTGTTTTTTTTTTCTTGATCCTCCCATGACAGGTTTTGGCTCAGTGTTTTTTTTTAATTTTTTGAGTTCAACTTTGTATCTCAACACTCATTTTTTACTATGAGAGCATAATCTAAGCCAAAATTTTATAATAAATTTATTTTCTTGATCCTCTCATGACAAGTTTTGGGTCAGTTTTTTTTTTAATCGTTGAGTTCAATTTTTTATCTCAACACTCATTTTTACCATGAGAGCATAATCTAAGCCAAACTTTCATAATAAACAATGATAACAAGAAAAACGGAAGAGTAACCATAAATACATAGTTTTATGTATTTGAAACCCTAGCAGAATGATTGTTTTGAGACAATTCAAACTCAAAAAACACCACTGGACTAGATCTCTACTATATGTTGCGTATTACAATTTTGAATGGTTTGAAACCGAGCTAAATGATAATTTAGTAGTTAAATATTTGCCAATGTATTTCCAATTTATGATATTTGCCAACAAGATTCATACACACAGTTTTCTAAATATTTTTAATACAGATATATTTTAATACACAAACAATAATACAATTTATAATAACAGTTATTACAAATAGTTATTGCAAACAATGATTTATATGTACAAAAGTTTTACAAACTTACAATCAATATCAAGTCTTCTTTCTATTCTGGAACATCCTTGATGTCTTATCCAGGGTTCACGATGAGCGAGTTAATTTCGAGTTAATGTAGGTACAATTCACTTAACAGCGAGCTAGTAGCCCTGTAGTTCTCGCTGATCACACGCCGATATTTTTCCTGTCAGTGCCGTTAGGTAATCTTTTCGTAAAAGTACTTAATGTCCAATGTGAATATATTGAAGTTAATGGTTTGTAATGTTCGAAATGTATAAATGTTCCTGGTCAAATATCTTAAGTTTTCCGATTGATAAGCGTTATAACAATCACAGTTATAGCTTCCGAAGCTTATAGCAACCAACTATAGCAAACCAATAATAGATACTCTTTTCTGGCGCGTTGCGTTTGTTATATTTATAGGCGTATGGAGAGTTTCTCGAAAGTTCAAATTACGTAATAATACAAATCTATGTACACATGTATATTATTGATTTTTACACTCGAGAATCTTCTACAACTTTAGAGAATAGGCGGGAGTCTCGCAATACATATTTAACTGTATAATTTATGTACATTTCTACATATAAATTAAATTTAAACAAACATCGACATTAACATAAATATAGAATAATAAATCCGACGGATCAACGGTAAGTTTATGAACTTACAATGCTAAAATCAAAGGTTTAATTCGCAATGGTGAACAAAGTGCCCGTAGCCCTATATGTAACTTTGCACTAATAAAACAACAACAATTTCTCTTTAGTCAATAATTTCAAAATTAGGGACGACTAGCTTACACAGACGATGTGTAGCCTTACGTGAAAAAAACAACGATAAATATATCGCGTCTTTTAATGGTATACATTAACCAATAATTAACTAATAATCTAAATAGACAACTCTGGGTTGAATAACAGTGACACTTTTCCTTTTTCATTGGTTATCTTCTAAATCAACTTTAGTATTTAAACAAAAAACAGTGTCGCGTGTATTTTTAGCCTATTCGGATCATTTTTTCATTGTTTTTACCGAGAGTAA
The DNA here is from genome assembly GCF_000517525.1 of Limulus polyphemus. NCBI lineage: Eukaryota > Metazoa > Arthropoda > Merostomata > Xiphosura > Limulidae > Limulus > Limulus polyphemus. The sequence continues at coordinate 571,790 of NW_013666054.1, forward strand.
CTAAACTGACTGACAACTTATTTAAATTCAAGGTTATAAGAAGGTTGCATACGTTATATGAAGACGGTTTTGAAGCCTTACTAGCATGTCGCCGTGTCTGTTCATACTCTATCTGACGACCGTGCATCTTGACAGTAGTGCTTCGGCGTAATTTTCTTTGCAAATTACTCCGTGATAAGTCTGTCATGTCTGAAGCACACATCCTAGTCTATTTAGTGTACGAGTACGACGGTTGCCTAATATACCATTTCAACAGACTGGTTGCACTGAAATATATAGGCCGTGCGACTTGACTTGTCTTCGTATGGAATAGCATGAATACCAATTTCATTCTCCAGCTGTTTGAGAAATATGGAATAGTTTAACGAGTATTTGTACACATGACTTGTGTCACTTTTTCAGACGGCGATCATTCTTGATTATATTGTGTACTGTTGCCTGGGTCAAGGGGACAGCTTTGGCCAATTACCTCTGAGTTTGTGGATTCTCACCTGTTTTAAGATTCAGCACTTTGCTTACAACAGCTGGGGTACGACTTGTTGTAGTTTGTGTGTGGTCCTGGTGCCTCAAGTTGATCCATATTCCTTTGTTTTTTAAACCATTAATTGCGAGGAATATCCCCGTTTTGTAAATTCTAAATCCTCGAGTTTAACAGCGTCTGATTGTGTGAAAATTTTGCGTCGGGAATGGCTGTTACATACTCTTCCCAAAAGTAAGCAGTTTTTTCTATCATCGGTACAATACCCCAACCAATGTCAAAATTTAGTTTTGATACATGACGTTCCATCGCGACTTCTAGTTGTCACGTGACTTGGTGGTTTAAATATTGGAAATTGTTTTATATAATATACTCAACCTTCTATGTCCTAAGAAACTTATAGTGATAAAAAATAAAGGTTTCAAATGCTGCTTATAAGCGTGTGTTATCATACTCAAAAACCTACGCATGTAACACATATATACTTATAAAAGTAAAAATAAAATTTTGTATTTGTCAGCGAATTATTCCGTCTTCTTTGTACCAATCTCAACCAAACTAAGTATTATGACACATTGAACTACGGGGCATGTTATAGAGTGGTTATTATCCGGCTTTATCCACCCTGGGCAACGTCTACAGCAAAATATATTAGTTTAGCTAATGACTCTACAGGATTGGGGCAATTTTTATTTTGAAATTTTTCTTGAGATTGTTAAACTTAAATTGATTTCTCTCATTAAAAATGTCAAATATTCATTTTTTTTGCCAGATAAAATGGCAACCAAAGCACAAGAGTAGACCCTTAAAGAGGCAAGGCTACATCTGAAAACACCTGGATTTTCACATAGTCAATTCTGTATTGGATGTTCAAGAGTAGGATCACCATGAAATCTCCTTATTTTGTCCCAGGAAGGAGGAAGAACTTCTAATGTGGTCTACCAAGAAGCACTCCGAGTATCAATAAACATTGAGGCAGTACAGAGAGATTAGTAAAAGTAGTTAACTAAAGTAATTATACCACCGTTTCTGTACTGTGATGTGGAAGAAAGTAGGTGTGAAATAAAGTGGTTGTAAAGTAAGTTATGTGTGAAATAAGTTATACATATAAATACCAATTCTTGATTTAATTTATTAGTTCAAGTCCTACATTTAGTCCTTATGCGTAGGACGGGTGCCTCAGCTTATAATTACACAAGCAAAAGTACCCGCCTCCAGTGACGGGAAAAGTTTAAGTTAATCTATCAGTTTAAATTATTTCACGGACTATAAAAAGGTTTATTGTGTTGAATTCTTGGTTTCACTCAGAGCAAAAGCTCTAAGCTACTTATACCGCTCACCGCGAAAAGTAATTGCTGAGTATTTCAGTTATGCTAAGAGCCGTTCAACAATAACATACGGTAAATCTACATTTTTATTGTTTAAGTTGCGTCATATTTTGAAATGTGAATGATAGTGTGATTAATTCCTAACAGTATAGTGTACAATATCCTGTTTGCAAAATAAAACTTGGCATCAACATTATTCATACCTGTTCTCCCGTCATTTCAAAAGTGAATGTTGAGCTTTGCCAGCGTGCGCAGCTTTTCAAACGGGAGACAGGCACCACAGTGCGCAAAGTATATAAGATAATTAACAATAACGTATTTTTGTTAGCGTATAGCAGAGGAAGAATTGGTAGCCTATTTTGGTAGAAACCGTATATATATATATGAGGCTATGAGGTGTTCGTTCGATATCAAAAAAGTATTTTTTTCCCCTTTCCTGTAAACCGAAACATCAGGATATTTTCTCTCCTAGGTAGACTGGATGTCTAACAGCCATAACATGGTCACGTAAGTTTCAAGTTAGAAACTGAATTATCGCTGTGGAGGAATATGGCACGTCTAGAACAGCCATGAAAGAGCACGCACCGTGCGCGCTGTATATATACATATACTCGTCAAGCAAAATCATTTGCTCAACTTAACACTGATTCAGAAAATCTGTGAAATTTGTGAAAAATGAACTACTTTATTTAAAATAATCTCTCGAGCTTTTTTTTTTCGTGTTTTTCTGCAACGTCATGCGTTGCTTACTAACTAGTTTCAGCGCAGATATCCCACTGTGTAGCTTTGCGCTAAAACACAAACTAACTAACTACTTTTTCACACCTTATTTAGATTTCCTTGCTTATGTTTCCTTTGGATGATTCTTACTCGTTTTTTATTTTAATTATTTCTTTTATTGTTGTTGTTATTGCTGGAAAAGCTACACAAAGCTATCTGCGCTCTCTCCACTGCGGAGAATCGAGCCTCGGATTCCAGGGTTGTAAATCCATAAACCTATCGCTGATCCATTGGAAGACATTTCTCTTATTAATTACTCTTTTATTATTCTCCATTCATTATTTCTTGAATTTAAGTTTTTAGTTTACACTCTATACTTTCAAAATCTCTATCTTCACATCCTCAGTGTTACATAACTCATCTTTCTATTATATAATTTTAGCTTTCTACATTGACTCTCCCAGCGTACTCAGTTTCTTTTGGAGATACATTTTGGTTCATTGAAATAAAGAAATATATTTTTTTAATATATTCAGAAAACTTTGTTTCTTCTTTCCTGATTTAAAAGTCTAAAATACATAAAGAATGGCGTAATAAGTACGTTGTTCGTTTGTGAAATAATTTTGTTTTGTTTTTTTCAAAAACAGGCAGTTATTACGACATCTACCCAGGATTAAAACGGTGGAAACTACATGAAGCGTGCCTATTAAGAGTTGAAATCCCTACATTAAAATTATATGTGGATGAGAGGAGACTATATTATGATTATCAATTGAAAAAGAACCCATAGACATTGGTCTGCGGTGACTGTTTTCGGGAACAGTCACTAAATTTTATGTCATTCAATGAAGATACCATTTATCGAAGTTAAAAAGGAAAAACAAAAGATAATTATTGCCATCATTAAATAATAGTATTTCAAGTGTTTACAGCTTGATACATGGGTCATCGAATGTTAATTTTACTTACTAAAAACAACTGGTATAGATACAACTGTTCCAGTTCTCTGTAATATTTTAAGTATAACTTTACAACAGACCTTTATATCACACTAGTGCTCAAGTTGTTATAAGAGAATTATGAAAAACAATCTCAATTGTTTCTTGAAATGGTTTCAGATACTTGACTTTTCGTTTCATGAAACAATCGTATATTTTGTGCAATTTATTGGTTTGCAAACGCATTGTAAACACAGACAAATTTGATGTATTTTTAAGCCAATTACGGCGTTCTATCAAAACAACCAGATGCAACAATTTTAATAAAACCATTGTTTTGGTTCTGTGAAGAACTGGCAAGTATACAAATCCTAATAAATAATATTACTTCAGAAATATTAACTTCCAGATATCGAGATATACAGCAATGTCTACGTCATCAGGAAGGCACAAGTTTTATGAACAAGCTCGCTTTCTCAGCGCACGTTCAAAATCCACAACGGACCAACTGAGTATTGAAGTGCGGTTTGACGGGCCAAAATCCCACGTTTCGGCTCGAGTGAAGCCAAAAAGAGCTGAAATTCACGCGGCTGTTGATGATAACCATAATGGAATTCGACAAGACCAGGTCGTATCTGAGAAACAGTTGATAAAAAATATCGTTATCTTAGGAATATCATCAGTATTTGTCTTCAGCTCTTTCTTTGCACTGCAGAATATCCAGAGCTCCATATTTCAACAAACTGGCCTTGGACTAAAAGCTTTTTGTTGTGTTTATGGTCTAATGATCCTGTCTAGTGTGTACGGCCCTATGTTTGTTCAGAAACTGACCCCTAATTGGACAATTGCCCTCTCATTCGTCATGATCTCTCTCTTAATCTCCACATTTTTCTATCCTCGATTGTATACTCTGATTCCCAGCGCAGTTCCCTTAGGTCTTTCCTTAGGCCCCATGTTCAGTGCATATACGTCTATTTTGATGCAGCTGGTGTCAAAAATGACCTGTCTCACAGATGTACCTCAAGAAAGAGTGCAACAGCGATTCCTGCGAATGTTCTATCTCTTCCTTAACATCAGTCGAATTAGTGGGAATCTATTGACGGCTCTGTTGTTACGCTATGGAGGCGATGTCTATGTTTATCCAACTCAGCAACAACTGGACTCTCAACCAGAAGTCAGATATGATCCAGATTCAGAAAAACACGATCCTTCGTTGACGGTTACTCTGTCTAGAGAGGTGGCTAGTCGTTCCTTATGTGCCACCAACGAATGTCAGGATTTTGGCATCTTGCGAGATGTACCAAAATTCATCTTTCTTCTCCCATCAAATGTTAGTCTCATGCTCGTCAGCGTATATCTTGGCTTAGCTCTCACTGGTGTTGCCATAGTAACGACCTTGCTAGATAAATTTGACCTGTACGTTTACCAGGATCCTCTAGAAAGATCATTATGTTTTCGTACACTGAAAAACCTAGGACTCACATTTGTGGATCCTCAGCAACGGCTTCTTCTGCCTTTCGTCTTGTTCATAGGAATGGAGCAGGGATTCATGTCTACCACATTTACACAGGTATGTCAAGTTAATTTGTATACACGTCATTCACATTTTTATCAGTTATAAAGAGTTAAGGAACTTTAGTACTGTAGGATATTTATATGTGTGCTTAGTTAGGTTTGAGCCCATGATATTTATATGTAACTCAACTAATTACTAGAAAACCACATTTCAAGCATTGACAGGATACTGACGCCTTTCCATTTGGAATATATTAACGTCAGTATGACTGAATGATAACACAGGTCTGCTATGGTTTTATTGTTTTCACACGTTCTACAGTAATTCCTGTACGTTGAATCCGAAAATAATTTCTTTTTTTCTCCATCACGTACAGATTTTTCACAAAATGTCATATGTACTTTTACGCAAGTGAATCATTTTCAATGAAATCGGGTCACATTTTGTTTTGCTTAAAATGTTGACAACTACAAGCTATAAATTTCTCTAGACCAATCGCAACTTGAGAATCTTATCGATCGTTCTAGAACCCCCAAACATAACAAACATAATAATAAAAAATGTTCATCGTGGTAAACGAAATAATAATTTGATCTAAGTAAGAGTTTTTTTCTTCTTCCCGATTTGTAAAAAATCCTTACGTGATAGAAAAAAATGAATATTATTTTTTCGAAATTTGCCTAGCTAAATTATAGAAAATTCGTTATTAAAACCAAAACAACTTTGATGAAGTTTAAATTCACAGGCCTGTGTAACCGAAAATTCTATAAAGATCAAAAACCGACATTTATTTTCCTAGGTAATTTAAATATTCTGATTTAACTCTTCAAGATTTTCTCCAGCGTTATCTTAATCTTTTGTCAATCACTCCTCTTCCAATTAATCTGAACTTTTTTTTCAAAAGAACTGAACTAACTGCAAAGGCACCAAAAGAATCCAATCCCCTGCCGCAACGTTTTTAGTTTTGCAATAAAAACTGAAACATACACCAAAAAATTTTTCATCCTCAAAAGTATAGGTTTAGGTGTCAAGATACTTTTTTCTATCGCAGTTTGTTCTCGAGTTTTGATCTTCTTCCAAAATCTCCATTGGCACCTATGTATGGCCTTGACGTTTGTCGAACTTTAGTCAATTGGCCCTTGAAAGAAACTCAGCCATTGTACCAAATTTAATCAAACTTAGATGAAAACATTTGGAGTTCTTATGTACACAAACACACAAACGCGGGGGGTAGTACTTTCGTATGGTGTTTCTCACACCTCCAAATTCCTTTGGAGGTGAGTATCCGGGAGTAGGACTAGCGTCCTAGTTCGGATATCGGGTGGGTATGTTTCGGTGTAACGGGGATTCGAACCCGCGACCCGCAGATTGCGAGTTGAGTGCCTTAACCATGCCGAGGTTACGCGGGAGATAATTAGCTATCTAAAGTTGATACAAGATAATATGTTTAAATCATTAGTATAAAATGTGCCCATTTCAAAACTAATCTTTTTACAATAAAACTGTAAAATGATCTCATTAATGGAGAACTAAAGTCAATAATTGAATACTTATTTTTAAAGAAAAGTGTACCAGTTGTAGAAATTGTCAACATCGAAAAAAGACAGCACAATAAAACAACATCTTTCTACCTTAAATTATCTTCATTTTTTTAATCTTCAAGTATAAGTATTGGATTAACTAGTTTCGAAATTGTACTTGAAGTCACTGTTATATCCTCCATGTACGGTATAAATCAAACAATGAACAATCGCTTTCATGTGCGTCGAAAGCGAACTGACGAGTTTGTCGTAAAAAAAATCCACTTTTCTACATCCATTAAAAAACAAAAACAATTACTAATAAAATACATTAAAGCAACACTTTCAATTTGACTAACAAGTGAAAAATAGAATCGAAAGTCATTTTACTTACGAACGTGGTTCGGTACGGCCAGTACGTTAGGGCGCTTGACTCGCAATTTGAGGGTCGTGGGTTTGAATCTCCCGTCCCACCAAACATGCTCGCCCCTTTAGCAAAGTCTATCTCAACAAATAGTTAACATTATTTTTGAACTAAAGCTCATTAATATGGGTTACGCGTAAATTTAACATTATAATCAAGATAGAATTCTTCAAAGGTTATTCAATTTCCATTTTTTTATTGAAAGTCTTAACAAAGTTCAGAAACCTGTTATTACAAATGTACAGCCTAGTTTCTAATGGTTTCTAACATTTCTCGGCGCAAACCTTGCCATAGATTTAATTAAAACCAAATTAATTTCTATCTTTCGTTATATAATAAGCTCAGAATTATTCAAAATAGTACATGTAGCCAATGTTTATAAAGCTGGTCCTTTAATGGTTTTGAACATTACCCGAGGACGTAACGACAACAAATTTCGTGATGAATTTTAATAAAACCTTCTTAAACTTCACTTTTCATCAGACTTCACTTAACAAGTTCCGAAGGATATAAATATTCTAGTATCCGTCTCGTCTTTCTTATATTACTGACAGGACATAATTTGCTTGTTTGTTTCGAATATCGCGCAAAGCTACACGAGAGCTATCTGCGCTAGCTGTTCCTAATTTAGCAGTGAAAGACTAGAAGGAAGGCAGCTAGTCTTCACCACCCACCGCCAACTTTTGGGCTACTCTTTTACCAACGAATAGTAGGATTGACCGTCACATTTGTAACGCCCCCACGGCTGAAAGAGCGAGCATGTTTGATGGGATGGGGATTCGAACCCGCAGGTCCAGGACGAAGTTTTGAATAAAAACCAAATAACATGTGACACACAAAATCCTTTTTTTTTCTCTTTAGATATGGGCCTGGCGTCATCGAGTGGTTGACTTCATGGGCTCGGATCGAATGGCCCGAGGTTCGAGACGTAAAGTTACTGGACACACTCCGCAGTTTTAAACGTTTAAAAAAGTTATAATTAATTCCGTTATTTGCTTAAAAGTGGCCGTGTAGGCAACCCGTTCTATTGACTGGCTAGCTTCCTTCTGGTCAGTAATTCTAAATGTCTGAACCTCAGGTGTTCTGACCTGGCCCCTCAAATCACGTATCGGTAAAAAGGCTCAGGCTGAAAATATAAAATATGCATTTGAACACGAAACGTGCCAAAGATTTAGTAGCAGCCAGCACTGAATCTTATAACAACATTCCCTTGCAATTATTTTATATCTCAACAACATTCCTTTAGAATTCCTTTATAATCCAAGAACATGCCTTTATACTCTCAGAATAAGTAGCCTTCGGAACTGTAAGATAAATATATATATAGATCTTTTCTTGACGTTACTATAAAGGAAAGGTATTAATTTAATAATGAACCTGTTGTTTTAAGTTCAGTTTTAGTGTTTGTTCTTAATCTTAAAAAAGTACAGTAAATATATCTTGTGAAGAATTCTCTAGGACACCATATATTCAAAAGCAGCTTTACGTTTTCATCATGACCTGTAGTTTTAACAATAATGTTCCAATCCAAAGACATCAATATATATATTGTGCTCTGAGTACAAAAGCAGCTTTACGTTTTCATCATGATCTGTAGTTTTAACAATAATGTTCCAATCCAAAGACATCAATATATATATTGTGCTCCGAGTACAAATAAATAGAAATAACAAATTAAAATAATAACTGTATTTTCATTGTGATGAGTCACGTTCGTTATATGTAATTACTGTATTTTCATTGTGATGAGTCACGTTCGTTATATGTAATTACTGTATTTTCATTGTGATGAGTCACGTTCGTTATATGTAATTACTGTATTTTCATTGTGATGAGTCACGTTCGTTATATGTAATTACTGTATTTTCATTGTGATGAGTCACATTCGTTATATGTAACTACTGTATTTTCATTGTGATGAGTCACGTTCGTTATATGTAACTAATACGTACAATTGTTTTATTTATATTTTACTAATACATTTTAACTTACAGCCCACCATTGTTTAGTTAACTAGACGGGGATTCATTATATCTTATCCTTTTATCTCTTCACGTGCGTTGAATCCGATAAGAAAGATCACGTGGCCATGTTAACGCAAGGATGGTAGTAAAATGTGACATCGGCATAGTTCTCATTATCACGAGTCTAACTCTGGTAATTCTCAAAGGAATCTCATTCCTGTATACATGCCACTCTTTCCTTAAACTTCCCGAGCATGACTTCGCCAAATACTTTCCTGATTCAGTTAGCTTCTTTTTTATTTTATTTTTTGTTCACTTTAACACACCATTCTAGACTTATTCTTAGCATGCTCCATCCCATTACCCTTTCTCCCAGTCGATGAGACAGGCTGAAATCGCTTTCACACTTTTCGGGTTCCACCATATTGAGAACATGATATAATTAGTCCTTTGTTCACTTTATCGAATGGTGCCGGTGGATTTGATCCAGTTACTAACGTAAGTAGTTGCGCCCATGAAAGAACATAAGTTTCAAAATGTAAAACATTGAGCTGGAGAAACATAATTATACAGAAAGAGCTAGAATGGAATACGACTTCAAGGAATAGTTAAAATCTGTTGTTGTTTATTAGTTTTTTGTTAAACACAAAGCTAAACAATGGGCTATGTGAACTGTGTTCATCACGGGTATAGAAACCCGGCTTATAGCATTATAAGCGTTCAAACTTACCGCTGAGTCCGTGAATAAGTGTGAATCTATTGAATCGACTTAGAACGTGAAAGAACAATAAAGATCAAATTGTCATTTAGCTTGCTATGTAATATAACAAACTTTTGTTCATAAAAAAACAACTAATCCATAACGTTTGCTGGAAAAGTGGAACAAGTGAACCAAGACTGTTAATTATAGTCGTTTACTTCAAAAAGTAAAACGTCAGTGTGTTGTTTCAAACAAGATAATTAATGTTTTTCTAGTTTCTTGTAGGCGTTAGGACTAAACCTGAAGGAGAATAATATATACCCCTTAATTATTTACGACAGAAAAGTTAGTAACAAATAGTTTACGCATTGGAATCGAAAAATCGATATTATAAATACACTAGAAAGAATAAGGAAAAAAAGACATCATTTTTCTTTCACATACCAACACAGTTTCATTTATTTTCCGCACGTTTTATCATGAAGCCAAGACAAACCCATCACTCTAGTGTTTTGGGTGTCCCCACAGTAGTTTATGGTCCCCATGTAATATTGCTCAACGATCCCAAAGAGGTCTAGCTTCTTCACTGTCTATATTTGTGTGTGTGTGTGTGTTTTATATGAAAAATTGAAAACATGCTTTCTCTGGTTATTCTATATCCCCCCCCTTCCATCTTGAATGACTTAATTTCTACTGTAAATAGCCTTTCTCGCTGGTCTGTTGTGTATCAAAATATCAGTCTATGCCGAAGCCACCTTCTGGCGATATTTTGATGTAGACCTATACGTTCTGTTTCCGTAGGTTTCATTGTAAAGGCATATTCTTCCCCTATAATACTTTATTCTAAAGCCACATTCTTGTTAGTATATGTAGTATTCCAAAGCTACATTCTTGTTGGTATATGTAGTATTCTAAAGCTACATTCTTGTTGGTATATGTAGTATTCTAAAGCTACATTCTTGTTGGTATATGTGGTATTCTAAAGCCACATTCTTGTTGGTATATATAGTATTCTAAAGCTACATTCTTGTTGGTATATGTAGTATTCTAAAGCTACATTCTTGTTGGTATATGTAGTATTCTAAAGCCACATTCTTGGTGGTATATATAGTATTCTAAAGCTACATTTTTGTTGGTATATGTAGTATTCTAAAGCTACATTCTTGTTGGTATATGTAGTATTCTAAAGCTACATTCTTGGTGGTATATGTAATATTCTAAAGCTACATTCTTGGTGGTATATGTAGTATTCTAAAGCCACATTCTTGTTGGTATATATAGTATTCTAAAGCTACATTTTTGTTGGTATATGTATTATTCTAAAGCTACATTCTTGTTGGTATATGTAATATTCTAAAGCTACATTTTTGTTGGTATATGTAGTATTCTAAAGCTACATTCTTGTTGGTATATGTATTATTCTAAAGCTACATTCTTGGTGGTATATGTAATATTCTAAAGCTACATTTCTGTTGGTATATGTAGTATTCTAAAGCTACATTCTTGTTGGTATATGTATTATTCTAAAGCTACATTCTTGGTGGTATATGTAATATTCTAAATCTACATTTTCGATTCCCCAACGAATAGTGGGATTCACCGTCACATTATAACATCCTCCAAACTGAAAGAGCGAGCATGTTCGGTGTTTGGGATTCGAACCCGCAACCTTCAGATTGCCAGTCGAGCGCCCTAACCACTAGATCATGCCAGGCCACATAATAATAGAAAACGAAGGTGAAAACGTTGAAATGATACTAATGGCGAGTTTAGTTCCACTTCTAAAAATAGTGTAATACATTAATCGTGATCCCTTATGCACTTACGAAAAACATTTCGCCCGCATACATTTCACCAAATACATGTACTGATTATAAAACCACGCTGTACATTACCAGGCTATCTACTCCTACTTAATCTTCTGGAGACTTTTGATGGACAAAGCAAGTTATCCATCTCTTGTTAACGAACTTTAATGCTCGTAGCGTTTATGTTCATTTCTTCATAAAAACAGTTTTAAAAAAATGAAAACTGCCTGTCTTGTAACACTCACACTCAATGTTGTAGGCGCTGAGGGTATAGTATTTAAAAGTAATTATTACAGAAACTAAATACTTACTTTTCCGCTTGGTTTAACATGCGTACAAATTGAGAGATAACGTAGTGAGACGATGCATGTAAGGAATGTAGGAAGACAAGCCACATATATAAATAAGACTGACAAACAATACTCTTGGATAAATAACAGAGGAGAACGAGACAGGACGAATAAATAATACGTGGGGAATTAACAATGTTAAAAAACAAAACAGTTGAAGACGAAGAAACAAATCACGACGAAATAGTTTTGTTAAATAACAGAAGTTGAAACAATTGATTAAGTAAAATAAATAACGTGACGGCTGGGTATTTAATTCAGAGAAAACGATGTATTTGCATAAATAACAGAGGAAAACTTATATGTCTGTTTTATACAGGAAGACAATAAACATGGAGACTTAACACAGGAAGACATGGGGTGTAACGTAAGAAGACTGCTACGCAAAGGGCTATCTGTGCCCTGCCCAACACGGGTATCGAAACTTAGTTTCTAGCGGTCTAAGACTGCAGACATACCGCTGTGCCACTGGGGGCATTACACAAAGAAATGCAAAACAAAGGAACGTTTGTTTTTGTTTTTTTTGTTAAGCGCACAACTACACATTGGGCTATTTGTGCTCTGCTCACCAAGGATATCGAAACCCAATTTTTAGCGCCGTAAGTATGCCAAATTACCGTTGAGTTATTGGAGAGGAGGGGGGCACAAGAGTAACGCTGCCATCATTAGCAGATGGTCACCCTCACAAGTACTAAGCGGGCTCGATATTCGATGTGTTTGGTACCCGGATTTGGTATGAACAATAACTGAAAAAAGTAAAGTAACACGAGAAAAAAGTTGTCAGGTAATTATAGCTCAGAAACTAGAAACAAGAGAGGATGGCACTGGAAGACAAGACGTATAAGTCAAGATGTATGTAACCCAGGATTACCATATTACCATCCTGATATGGAAGCAATACAGGGATGATATGATACGTATTTATGGTTGAGACATTAAAAATTATATGTAGAGAGAATACATTATCAGGATTGTTAGTCTGAAAGTTTATGTATAAATTAATATGTCTTCATCACAAAAATATAATGTATACTGACAGACGTGCTCAACAGTTTCTCAGGATATTAATTCATTTGATTTGAAATCAGTTCGCTTTTCTAATATTATATATACTGACAGATATATGTGTCGTCTACGTGACCAACAGTTTCTTAAGGTATGAATCCATTTGACTTGAAATCGGTTTATTTGTCTGACGTCATGAATACTGACAGATATATGTGTCGTCTACGTGACCAACAGTTTCTTAAGGTATGAATCCATTTGACTTGAAATCGGTTTATTTGTCTGACGTCATTAATACTGACGGATATATGTGTCGTCTACGTGACCAACAGTTTCTTAAGGTATAAATCAATTTGACTTGAAATCGGTCCATTTTGCTGATTCTGTTTGCTGAATGGCTATTTTTTCAAATTCTTGGATACAGCATTATTACTTTAAAACCATTGACAGAAGTATGTTGCTGTTGTTACGTGGGTTGAAGCTAATTTTACTACAAAAAATAATAAAAAAGTAACAACACAACTACAAGTCTAGCTTTAAACCCTCAAATTAAATATCAATTATTGCATAAATATTCTGATTTGCACCAGAGCTAAAATATTTGGCGGTATTATTTTGGGGATACATCAGCTTTCCCCATGAAAAGAATGTGTTGAGTCAATAACTCAGATATTTTAGTCTTACAAAACATATTTGGAAATTTTGGGGAATTTTATGCAGATTTTTATCTTGAAGGGATGCCCGTTTGTGAATTGAAAATTATTTTATTTTATTCCAAAGTGCAATTCATTTGTTCCTATTTTCAGTCCATTTTAAATTCATTTCAATGCCAGTTTTGTTTGTTTGTTATTAAGCACAAAGTGGCACAATGAGCTGTATGTTCTCTTTCCACTGCTGGTATAAAAACCCAATTTTTAGCCATCAGTTTCGAAAAAAAAGACAAAGACATTGATATCAAGCTGTGTCATAACGCTTGAGTTTGACTTTTTGTTTCTGAAAAAATTATCTGTATAAAATTGGAAATCATTAATAATAATAAGGTGGCGTGATGATTAGAATTATAAAGAATCATTCGTCATAGTTGAATCAGTACAATTGGAATTAGTTATAACATTCTTAACCAATAACTTCACGAACGATAAAATCTCTAATCGAACCAAATTCGTTCCCCGTGGTTTCATCCAATAAACCAAAGGGCGGTTAATGATCGAATGTGTTCGATGAAGTTGTAAGGCAAACAATGGGACGGAAGGTTATCATTCATTGGGGATTAACTTTTCCTTTCTTTCGCAGAAAAAAAAAAGATACAGACTGAACAAATGTTCATACATAAACTAAATGTATAAAGTTGGTGAGTATATTATATTAAAACGATTTATGACACTCATCACGTCGTTACAGTCCATGTCATAACGCCAGTTAGTGTTCTATATGACGGCAATGCATCTTGGTAACAGCCCTTCAGCGTAGTTTCCATTACAAAAGACAATGTCTATAGGCTGTCATGTTCAAAGCACCCCGCTCATCCCTGCTTGCTTTCCATAATGCATCAAATGTACAAGGGTGACGTTTCTCAGTGCCCATTTAAACTGTTAGTTTCGCATAGAAGTCCATGAGCACTGTGTCTGGCAATTTGATTAGTAAATCTTCGTATGGCATAGTATGAGTACATTCTCTGGCTGCTTGAGTTATGCGATAGTTAAATGAAAGGTATGATTGGAAGCCTTATCTTGGCTAACCCATACCCTGTTGGCCTCGTTTCCAGACGGTGATCCTTCTTAATTATGTTGTATACTGTTGTTTGGAACACGTAAACGTTTTTTTCCCACTGATCTTTATGTTTGTAGATTCTCACTTATTACGAAACTGAACTTTGCTTAATATAGCTGGGGTATGACTTGTTACAGATCTCTTTCTGGACGGTCCTCGTTCCCCAGGTTGATCCATATTCCTTCGTTTTCCAATGCCATTAATTAATAAGTGCAGAAAATATCGCCGTTTTAGAAATTTTAAATCCTCGATCTGAACACATCTTTATGATCAGAATGTACGAATGTTTTGTGTTAGGAAGGGCTGTTACATACAATCAATTTTAAACAGCATTATACTACCTACGTAGCGGCAATCAATGTAAAAATATAGTTCTGATACATTTCGTTCCACAAACTACTTTATATCAGTTGTGATTCTTATGTGATTTGCTTATTTGCGTATTCAAAATCACTTGTGCATACCTAATGTCCACTTTATCTTACAAATGTTTGAAGATCACAAAAATGATCAGGAAACCGTTTTTAATTATGTCCCTGACTTACCCCAAGAAATGTTACGTTTCACGTAGCTTATAAACTTCAGTCATTTTCCGATTCATCGCAAGTATTATCGATTATAGTCGTAACATCTTGAATACCTTCACTTGTATAAGCTGGTCTTGTGAGGTTGTGTTTTTTGAGTACCACAAACCACGCTACTGACTCTACGTGTGTCCTGCACCTTATTTCTCTCACCAGCGCAACGAAAAGAATTCCACGCTTCTATATGTAAGTCACTCTGACTTCCATGATGAATCCAACGAAAATACACCATACTTGAAACATAGTGGGCTTAAATCCTAGAACGAAGAATACCATTCTTTTCACTACTGACTCACACATCACACTGTTTGTCTGCCTGTATTATACCGCTTGCTTCATCCAGTATACATCCACTGACAGTGATTTCAGACATTACTTCAAAGCTGCATCGCCTTCTTAAAAAATATTTCACGTCAACTTTTTTTACTATAAACCTTCGAACTCGACAGTCTATTGAGTCATTTATCAGGTTGAGCATGCATAGTGCACTCACAAATTCAACTTCTGTACTAGAGAAAACCAATAACTCTTACAACTAGCATTGCCAATTCCCACACAATCCACTGTTTCCTGTAATAATTTGTTGTTTCCAACACCCAACACATTTAATTTATAAGATCGAATTCCTCTGTAGGATGCTGGTTGCACTCTTTTTGTAAAAAGCAATAGAATCTGGATACCCACACCCATTTTGTGAAGAATATCAGGAACATCCCTGAATTATCTCTCCAGAACATTTACGTCATACGATTGTATGCAGATGCGAATGATCAGTTAGAAATATGTAATATGTAATTACTGCATCATTGTTTTGTATATCAGCAAGATATGAACCTAGGACCGCCACAATATACCCACTAGTGAATACAAACCTCACTGGTTTGACATGTGTATGTTTACTTCTTGTGCATACTCTAACTTTGCCTCTGAATTTCACACTTGGCACTTTTCTGTGCACACACACGTATAAAACATCTTAAAGTAATATGGAAGTACTATTATTCCAATCTTTCAAAAACGGCCTCCTGTAAGGTGTATTATCGGATGATACAAGTGAGTCCATAGTAAAGAGAAACTTAATTGCTTACCAAAGCAGATCAAGCCAAACCTACTGCTCTCTTCACAGAACAAATATTTTCAAATTTTCAAACCCATAACTGTAGTCTATCAAAGTATGTACGTGTGTTTGTCAAAAGATCGCTCATATTCGCTCTGTGACAATTTTTTATTTTGCGTATATCACCTGGCACGAGCCAGATACAAACGTTTTTCTCTTCAGATGGATTTTGTAGCAACAGGTTTAGAATAAATGACAATACCGTGCATAATAAATACAATATTTTGTACTTCAAATGATACAACAGCTCAGCCGAGTACGTCTTGAGCTCACAACACATTTGGCGTGACTGTTGCCCGTTGACTTGATGTTCAGTCCTAAATGCTCTGGGCTTGTATAATCAGGTTTGCACGAGGTGGCATAACGAGTGAAAAGTAGAGGAGGGGACTAGCTTTACTTTAATTGGCATCTGAATAGATGCGCGGCATTTAAAATAATAGTACTGTTAGCGGCATTTTGTACTAATGGCATCATGTTCAGCAAGAAATTTCTTTTCTCTTTAAGGGTATGTTTGTTTGTTATGGATTTCGCGCAAAGCTACACGAGGGCTATCTGCGCTAGCCGTCCCTAATTTAGCAGTGTAAGACTAGAGATAAGGCAGCTAGTCTTCACCACCCACCGCCAACTCTTGGGCTACTCTTTGTAACGCCCCCACGGCTGAAAGATCGAGCATGTTTGATGGGATGGGGATTTGAACCCGCAGGTCCAGGATGAAGTTTTGAATAAAAACCAAATAACACGTGACACATGTTCATGTTTGTTTGTTTGTTATGGATTTCGTGGAAAGCTACACGAGGGCTATCTGCGCTAGCCGTCGCTAATTTAGCAGTGTAAGACTAGAGGGAAGGCAGCTAGTCATCACCACCTATCCGCCAACTCTTGGGCTACTCTTTTACCAACGAATAGTGGGATTGACCGTCACAATATAATACCCCCACGGCTGCAAGGGCGAGCATAGTTGGTGTGACGGGGATTCAAACCCGCGACCCACAGATTGCTAGTCGAGCACCCTAACCACCGGGCCGGGTATGTTCTTAGTTCACCATCACCATTATATGATTCTAACACGCACTTCTTCGTTTAAGTCCTTACTTCACAAAACATTCGACACCTCTATGTTACTTTGCCATGACAAAATAATGTCTCGCTAACATGAATTCAATACGAGCCTTACAAGCCACTCAGTAAGCTTTGTTTACGTGCTTCGAATACTCGCGCAAAACTACCCAATGGTTGTCTGCGCGGTGTTCGTCCGTAATTTCGAACTAATAATAGACTAGAAGGAAGGCAGTTAATCAACAGCACCAGCCGCCAACAGGTCAATCTACTCTTATGTCATGCGACAGAATCTGTGGAACGTGATTTTTTTAAAGAAGTAACGGGACGCAAACCAGGGACCACTGGTTCTGAAACCTGGGACGCTAATCACTAGACCATACCTAGCCACACTCAGTAAGTAATGCAGCAGAACGTTATTGATATGATAACTGCAGTCTTATGGATAATGTAATTTCTAATGTGCCACTATGCGGTTAGATCTGCTGAGCAGTTTCTTTGGCTGATAGTCTATAATAATAGTTTATAATATTAATGTGGATTTGTTCACTGACTGGTTGTTTGGTTTGTTGTCAAGCGCAGAGCTTCACAATAGTTTATCTGTGCTGTGCCCACAACGAGTATCGAAACTCATCTTTAACGTTATAAGGCTTCAATACTTACCGCTGAGCCACTGGGGGAGGGGTTGTTCACTCGTTAGTTGGTTTGTTGTAAAGCACAAAGCATCACAATAGGTAATTCGTGCTGTGCCAAACAGGGGTATCGAAACCCAATTTGAGCGTTTTAAGACTTCATGCTTAACGCTAAGCCACTGGGGGTTGTGTTCACTGGTTACCTTTCGCTTGTTGCGCATTTTTGCATCATAGAATAAAAGGTTTAACAATTTGAAACATAAAAAAGCCTAATACAGATCTTTTATCATAAAAAACAGTTGATATCACAAAAAAAAACCTCCCCCGGTGGTTCATCGGTGAGCCTGAGGGCTGCTAAGGCCAAAATTCTGGTTTCAATAATACCGTGGTGGGTAACCCATTGTGTAGATTTGTGCTAAACAACAAAAACAAAGGCCTCCCCAATGGCACAGCGTTATGTCTGCGGACTTAAAAACGCTCGAAACCGGGTTTCGATACCCGTGGTGGGCAGATCACATATATTGTGTAGCTTTGGGCTTAATTACAAACAAACATACAAAAAGCAAAAACAAAATAGGCAGCATCATCTTTAAACAATATATTATTATTTATTACATCTCTAATAACGATAAGTATCATACTGACGATTGTAGTTATTTAGAGATGAAGGTTACATTGAAAAATTTGTGCATTCAAAGTAGGAAACACTTCCTTAAGCCAGTGTTCTCCAACGTTTAAATAATGGCACCCCCTTAACTGAGCAAAGTTTCCGTTATCCCTCCCCCCAATCATATTCAAATAATTTTCGGAAGTGATAACAACAATGAATGAAAAATCAATTCTTATAAGGAGTGAGCAAATACGAGAGCAAAAAAAAAGCTTTGTGTCACAGCATGGATGAACGTTATGGATTTATAATGCGTCAACTTTTAATACTGCGTTGTTGTTGTTGTTCTTTGCGTCGGTACTGATACCGTTAATGAGTCATTTTTTGACATTCGAATACTTGCCTCGCGACTAAAAATACGTAAGAAACTATTTCTACAGGACGTAATAGGTGAATTAACGTTGTGAATACAATGCCTGGTTTTTGCATTTGTAATTGTAATATCTATAGGAGACTTACGTTTTACTTTAGCATTGTCAATGTGACACAGATTTGAATTTTTACTAATTCAAGATTTATTCAAGTGTTGTTTGTAGTATAAAAAAATTTTAGCCTTAAATATATATAGTCGAACACTAATCAAAGTATATATATTTCAACATTTCTTAGAATCAATTGAATATATATTCGAGATTTTTTAAAGATCAATTATACTTAATGAGGGATATTTTATTATAAATCAACAAATTCTGTTTCACAATAAGTGGCACAGCGGCATGTCTGCGGACTTAAAACGTTAGAATCCGGGTTTCGATACCCGTGGTGGGCAGAGCATAGATAGCCCATCGTGTAGCTTTGTGCTTAATTACAAACAAACACAGTAATGGGTCCCCCGCTGGTACAGCGGTAAGTTTACGGATTTAGAACGCTAAAATCAGGGGTTCGATTCCCCTCGGTGGACACAGCAGATAGCCCGATGTGGCTTTGCTATAAGAAAAAAACACAATAATGGTCTTGATCAACTGCAAACTAGTTTATAAAATCACATAGAAAATTCCATGAAGTGAAACAACAAGGAAATCACGAGGATGGACTCTCGGTAAAACAAAATAATCATTCACCAAGAAATATATATATATATATATACATTCTTAGAAGAAGTTTACTCGTAACTAAAATAAGGATTCAACAAGCTAGAATGTCCGTTGGAAAATGAATAATCAACAACAAGATATACACATAGAAAGGATTTGATCAAAACAAAAACAAAAATGAAATTTTTAATCTGAATAACACGTGGGCAAAATGACCAGACCAGAGACTCCTAGTATTCATGTATAACCATCCCTAATTTTGAACTACTGAAAAAAGAAGAGAAAGACAGATAGCAGCACCCGCCGCCACAAAGGATTTGATAGATTCCTTGAGTCGAACAACGGAGTTGATTGTCTATAGTTGAAAGTAAGGAGCAACACGTCTCGAACTCTAGATCCAGAGCTTCGCAGGCTGACACGCTAATCAGACGGCCACGCCCATCCCTTAGATATTGAAGTTTTCGTTGAAACCTAAGAGTCAATAATCCAGGAATATAACTGACAGCAGTTAGCCCCTGATCAAAGCAATATGTTTTTATTTCAGAAAATTCAACTTCCAGTGAAACTTTTTATTCAACAATTTAGAATTAGAAACACACATAAGAGACTAACGGCGTCTTATTAAAATAAACGGTTGAAAGCAACGGCTTTGTTAACGTAGTGAATCTCTTAGTGTGAAAAAAAAACATCAACTTATGAAATAAAACACTAAGCGCTTCAACAACAGAGAGTCAGACATTCGGTTTAAAAACGCTCATTATATATAATCCTTACTGTTAATTTGCTATATTGTTTCTGTCTTGCTCGAAGACAAAAATCAGTGAAAGGGAAATAAATGCGTCAGAAGCCCCTAAAAGTTTTCCATTTGCCCTATCAAAATAAAATTGTCAAGTATCTCATCACGCAGTTACGGAACATCTTACTCGTCCTTTAGATTAGGCGTGTTACATTACGTAACATCTTACTCGTCCTTTAGATTAGGTGCGTTACATTACGGAACATCTTACTCGTCTTTTAGATTAGGTGTGTTACATTACGGAACATCTTACTCGTCCTTTAGATTAGGTGTGTTACATTACGGAACATATAACTCGTCCTTTAGATTAGGTGTGTTATACGGAACATCTTACTCGTCTTTTAGATTAGGTGTGTTACATTACGGAACATCTTACTCGTCCTTTAGATTAGGTGTGTTATATTACGGAACATCTTACTCGTCCTTTAGATTAGGTGTGTTATATTACGGAACATCTTACTCGTCCTTTAGATTAGGTGTGTTACATTACGGAACATCTTAATCGTCTTTTAGATTAGGTGTATTACATTACGGAACATCTTACTCGTCCTTTAGATTAGGTGTGTTACATTACGGAACATCTTAATCGTCTT
>NW_013666054.1:593726-606902 GCF_000517525.1 Limulus polyphemus
TTACGGAACACCTTACTCGTCCTTTAGATTAGGTGTGTTACATTACGGAACATCTTAATCGTCCTTTAGATTGGGTTTGTTACATTACGGAACATCTTGCTCGTCCTTTAGATTAGGTGTGTTACATTACGGAACATCTTACTCGTCTTTTAGATTAGGTGTGTTACATTACGGAACATCTTACTCATCTTTTAGATTAGGTGTGTTACATTACGGAACATTTTACTCGTTCTTTAAATTGGGTGTGTTACATTACGGAACATCTTACTCGTCCTTTAGATTAGGTGTGTTACATTACGGAACATCTTACTCGTTCTTTAAATTGGGTGTGTTACATTACGGAACATCTTACTCATCTTTTAGATTAGGTGTGTTACATTACGGAACATCTTACTCGTTCTTTAAATTGGGTGTGTTACATTACGGAACATCTTACTCGTCCTTTAGATTACGTGTGTTACATTACGGAACACCTTACTCGTCCTTTAGATTAGGTGTGTTACATTACGGAACATCTTAATCGTCCTTTAGATTGGGTTTGTTACATTACGGAACATCTTGCTCGTCCTTTAAATTGGGTGTGTTACATTACGGAACATCTTACTCGTCCTTTAGATTAGGTGTGTTACATTACGGAACATCTTACTCGTCCTTTAGATTACGTGTGTTACATCACGTGCTTTTATTTTCTCCATATTCTAAAATGCTATAATTCCGAATGTATAATAACTTCAGTCTCGTTACAGAAGATAAAGACGGAGAGGAACTGGAAGTATATTTTATGTGCTTACGTGACTTTATTAGAGCTTTATCTTTTATAACAATAGCAGTTATAATAGCCGATTTTTTTTTATGAATTAAGCTTTTATCTCTGGAGTTGATATATGAAAGACAAAAGTAGTTATTTTAGGTAGCTGTAAAATAGATGTACAGATAGATGAAAATATATATAGGTTGACAGATAAATAAATAGAAAGATAAACTAATAGATAGAAAGACAGACAAATAGACTGATAGATAGATAAATAGATAGCCTGCTAGATAGATGAAAAGAGAGAGAGAGATATAAATGGGCAGATACTTATAATTAGGTAGACAAACAGAAAGAAAGATAAATAGACAGATAGACTGGTAGATTGATAGAAAGGCAGACGGAAGGATAAATAGACAGATAGACAAGTCGATTGATAGAAAGGCAGGCGGAAAGATAAACAGACAGATAAGCTTATAACTGGATAGAAGCACAAAAGATAGAAGGGTAAATAGATAAATAGGCTGATAGAAAGACAAATATAGACAGGAAGATAAACAGATAGAAAGATGTCTGAAAAAAATATCAAGAACATGTATTAAGTGGAGATTTTAACACGCAACCTCTTTTCACAATCATATTACAGACAGTTTTGGAGTTAATGAATTATTTATTAGTTTTTAAGTATACGTTTTGGCAATTATAAAATTGGAGTTTTGAATTTAAAAATAATATAAAGCTTTGTTAAATGTGTGATAAAGTAATAAAGATGACGGTATGAACGCTTTTATAGGCCTACGTCAGCTGTGCTCTAGGACTAGAAGCAGTCGGTTACACTATGATGTGCATGGGGGCCATGAATACCGTGGGGGCGCTAGCAGTCCACCAGTTTGCAAAACACTTCAAGAGACCACTCATTATGGCAGCAGGTTTCGTATTCCACGCTGGACTACTCATGGTCCTTTGGTTATGGAGACCCGTCAAGGATGATGTGGCTGTGTTCTACGTTATAGCTGCCGCCTGGGGGCTCTGTAATGCAGTTTGGGAGACTCTGACCTTAAGTAAGTTTTCATTTCTTAACATTTTTCACCTACATCTATTCTTTAAACATTTTCTAATATTATGTTTTAAGTACTAAACAATGCATTTTAAATTTTCTCTACAGTTTGTTAATTTATCGAATACCTCTTTAAAATCTAGTTTCTCACAAAAATCATAACGCAGTATTCTTATATTACTGTCGAAAAAGATATTTTCTGAATCATCCCTCATTCGTTAGTATCTTTTTTGCTTCAAAGTCAATTATATGTTATGTTATAATGATAAAAAGATAAAAAAAATGATAACTGAATACAAAGTAACATTTATTTAACTATTCTCTGAGACTATTGAGTCTGTGTAAGATGTTGTTAGAAATGCCATTGTTACCTTTCAGTGAAAAATTGGCGCACTTGAATCACATCATAAAAATGTTTACAGTTTGAATTTAGAATTTTATGGCCCTTGTAATGACAAGTATTTATACAACTTTTTTGACATATGTTACGTAGTTTATTAAAGCTTTTAGTTCCATAATTTTATTGAGATTAGCACTAGCTCCAACAGCTTTGCATACATGTTGTTTGAATATTTCTTTTTCATCCTTAGGATCTCAGCGACGGGATAGTGAGCTATTTTGTTTTTGTTTTTCAGTTTTTATTTTCAAAAAAAACGACATTTTCCAGTATGTCAAACATAAGCCGATGGGTCATAGAATATTCCTGTTTGTAGTTTATAAATATGTATATAAGTGTTTGTTTGTGTTAACGCCCTCTTTTGGCAGCTGTGTAACTGTAAATCCACAGTATTCCATAGATTTCAGGGCCGGGCGTGCCCTAGTGGTTAATGTGCCGGACTATAAAACGCGTCTCTTTCCCGTAAAATCGCGCTCCGCACTTTGGAGCCGTGGGTGCGTTATAAGAATAACGACCAAATCCTACTATCTTATTAGACAAGAGTAGCCAAGGAGTTGGCTGTGAGTTTTGTTGAGTAGCTGCCTTCCCTCTAGTTTATCATTGCTAAATTAGGAATAAACATGCAGACGAAGGGAAAACTAACAGCTTGCAATCGGGACGGCAAGCGTGAATATCCAAAATCCCATTTACTTTAATGCATAACGTTTAAAAATAAATTGAAAAGCAATCTTGAAATCGAACTATGTTCTTAGATTAATCATTTGTAAATTTGATGAAAACGAAGCAAAGAATTGTAATAATTGTTATTTTCAGTCGTTTTATAATGAAGATTTATGCCCCCCCCCCAAAAAAAAATTCAATAAACAGGAGAATGGAACAGTCGAAACTAATTTATAATAATTACGGAAAAGGTTGGTTTGAATTTGGTGCATAAATTAATATAGTTCTAAAACGTTTGCTTATTGTTCGATCTCCTATCCATCATGCAATATCTAAATCTAAAGATGACAGAATTCACTACCTAAGGATTATAAGTATAATTAATAAAAGGCAAGTAATAATTACTATACGTTCTTAAGACACGGGATTATAATATCGACTATAAATGTGAAATCTCCAAAAAATTTTGTTGACGTCAGTCTTTAATTAGAGAAACTATCGATCAATGTTTTGGTTATTTTATTAAAGTAAATCATGATTTATCAGAGAATACCTCGATTCTGCTTCTCCAAGTTAATACCAATTAACCAGACTCCCTAGAGCATGATTTATTATATTTAATCCTAATTGATAATTTTTTTATTATTATGGAAAATTACGTATAATTGTTTTTGGAATGAACTACTTATTTCACGCTTAAATTACGAAGGTTATTGGTCAATCACGAATCACCCACACCAGCTTTATGCAGCTACTGGAGAGCTAAATATCTTTTTATTTCAATGCGTGCATGGATTTATGCCACAGCTTTTATTTTGTTCTAGATGCCAATGGTAAATGTTCGAAACGTTTTATTTTTCTTTGGTGTCCTTCTTTAATACTAAGTAGTTTTTTTTTCTCTTTTACTCTAAAACGCTCAACTACCATAATTACACATGATAAATAGCGTATAAGATAAGCTCTTGTTATCTAAAGTATATTGTATAAGATAAGCTTTGGTATCTAAAGAATAGCGTATAAGATAAGCTCTCGTTATCTGAAGAATAGCGTATAAGATAAGCTCTTGTTATCTGAAGAATAGCGTATAAGA
Source organism: Limulus polyphemus (assembly GCF_000517525.1). Taxonomy (NCBI): domain Eukaryota; kingdom Metazoa; phylum Arthropoda; class Merostomata; order Xiphosura; family Limulidae; genus Limulus; species Limulus polyphemus. The sequence continues at coordinate 597,682 of NW_013666054.1, forward strand.
TAAGCTCTTGTTATCTGAAGAATAGCGTATAAGATAAGCTCTTGCTATTCTGAAGGATAGGGTATAAAATAAGCTCTTGTTATCTGAAGTATATTGTATAAGATAAGCTTTGTTATCTGAAGAATAGTGTATAAGATACTCTTGTTATCTGAAGAATAGTGTATAAGATACTCTTGTTATATGAGGGATAGCTTACAAGACAAATTATTGTTATCTGAAGGATAGCATATAAGATACACTTGCTATCTGAAGTATATTGTATAAGATAAGCTTTGTTATCTGAAGTATATTATATAAGATAAGCTTTGTTATTTGAAGAATAGCGTATACGATACTCTTGTTATATGAAGATTGCATATAAAATAAGCTCTTGTTATCTGAGGGACAGCGTATAAGATAAGCTCTAGTTATTTGTAGGGTATTATATAACATACTCTTGTTATCTGAAGGATAGCGTATAAGATACTCTTCTTATCTAAAGGATTGCCTATAAGATAAGCTCTTCTTATCTGAAGGATAGCGTATAAGCTACTCTTGTTATCTGAAGGATAGCGTATAAGCTACTCTTGTTATCTGAAGGATAGCGTATAAGCTACTCTTGTTATCTGAAGGATAGTGTAAAAGATACTCTTCTTATCTAAAGGATTGCCTATAAGATAAGCTCTTGTTACCTGAAGGATAGCGTATAAGCTATTGTTATTTTAAGGATAAATACAGAACTTTGCATTGTTTGTGGCCACACACTGATGAAAATATGCAACAAAAACGTAATCATATAAAACTTTCTCCTTTTCCGTGGTTTGTATACTTTTATCAGATATAAATAAGAACTACTTAGTTATTAGCTTTTTTGGAAACTACGCCTGTGGCTTTCCTACAATCAGATATTTGTGTTTTCATAGTTGTATCTGCAGTTAGTCTGATACATGTCGGTTTAGTCGCATCAAAATCCCGACTTTCTAGTAGCAAGGACGGTATCTCGTCTGCCACAACATTGTAGTTTACCAAAGATGAACATTTTCTGTAGGACTTTTTGTTTTAAAAACTCTCTGTGTAACATCCAGATGTTTTTCAGCGCAAAGCAACACGACGGGCTATGTGCGTTCTGTCCACCATGGAGAATCGAACCCCAGATGTTAGAGTTGAAGTTCCGTAAATTTACCACTGACCCATTGGAGGACGAAGTGTATTGTACTTTATAAAAAATGTCTTCCCTCTAAACTGTATACATGTAGCCAAACTTTTATCTTTAGGATATTAAGTTTCCAAAACTTTGTTGCTGTTTCTTCTTATTGTTGTTGTTTTCAAGTAGTTATGACAAATAATTTTCGTATTTAAAGTACAATCAGTCATATATATATATATATATATATATATCGGGCAGTGATCAGTTTACAAGTTTTTCTACCAGGAGGCAAGTTAAAACATTTTATGATCGTAATAATATAATTTTAAACACACACACCTCGAGCCAAGTTACACGTCCATAGATAAGTAATTTGTCACTTTAATTCCAAAACTTTACCAAACTTACTTGAATAAGGCACATTTCAGAAGAATCTTGTGAAACTTTATAACATCGCTCTGCATATACTAATACAGTGGCATAGCGCCATCTAGTAAATTGTGCATATCTACCATTAGCGTTAAAATAAAAAATCAATCAAACTCACGCCTGAAGACATAAACATATTTACTATTCATAGCTGAAATTGTTTTTCTGATTGAAAAGAATATTGTTATGGATATAATTTAAATTTTAAACATTTGTCTGGTAAAAATGGTAACGCAGTGATTACTTCAATACCTCGTATTGCTGACTAAAATAATTACGAAACGTTATAATATTTATTCGAAATATATATGCATATGAAAACATAAAGAATAGGTGGAGAAGATACAGTTTGACGATGAAATTAAACCTATATTAAAAAGCCTTTAGATTGTCAACATATGCACACGTAGTTTTGTATTTGGTCACGTTTCTAACTAACAAAGAACCCTCCAATGGCCCACCAGTAACTCTGGGAGTTTGTAACGCTAAAAACCGGTCTTCGATACCTGCGATAGACAGAGTACAGATAACCCATTGTGTAGCTATGTGTTTAACAAAATACACGCTAACAATGTCATATTTTAGTCCAGCGCCTTATAATAATTGATAAATAGTTAATCATTTAGACTATTTTCCCTACGCATCACAGTTATATTACTTAAACGATCGAAAGAGGCATACATAAATCATGTTGGTCGCATGCGCCTGTTTAATTTTTATAATAGGAAAGTTAAACAAATTAACTATCCTCTGATGCAAGACACGGCTTTTGATTACGTCATTCTCATTTCATTACTATTGGTCTAGCCCTTCCACCGACGTCATTTGACTGAGATATGTGATCGATGAAACATGTTATGTCTGAGATTATCGATCAATATAATACATTTTTAACCATGAATAATATTGGATATTGAGATGTATTTGGCCCTATTTATCTCCTTTTATGACTACCGGCGGATAACTTTGGTGAAATATATTACTGTCACTACACGGTTTGCAATATTTTGCAACATTCTATAGAAACTTCTGCGATATAATTACCAGTTAATCCATAAAAAAAATGTTTTCTGATCGATATTATTGAAATTTATAAAACTATAATAAAACGACTGATAATTACAGCATTAATGACTTTTGCTCAAGTGTTTCGTTTCTAACTTATCTTTGAGCCCGATGCATAAATGTAAAACCCAATAATGCGATAAAGTTAAATATGTATAAAGAATTTTCCACTACATCACTTATCATCATAAGTGTTACAGTTTTTAATGTTTAAAAAATCATTATTTGCAGCTATATTTATCATACATTTCATTTTTCATCCAGCATTCGTCGTTACCACATATACGGATGAATGGTATGGCCCCTTCGCCGCTTATTCCTTGGTCCAAGCATTAGGTCTGACTCTGGCCTTTTCTGGCAGTCTGTATCTCTGTCCAACCATGCAGATCTACATTCTAGCAGGAGTTTTCACCCTGGTGGCAATTCCTTACACATGTCTGGAGGTCAGAGTACATCAACAGCGAAAGAACCAGGAGCAGTCAGCCACGTTGTAACATCCTAGAGGTTTATGGCACACCAACATTTTAATTAAACTGACAATTAATAGAACATTTCTCAAGTATTTTGGAATTACCTGTTCTTGTATTTGCCGTAGAGTTGCTAATGTATTACCTTGAAAAATCTATTTTAGCAAACTAAAATGTTAAGGTGTTTTACTGGTTGATGTGTGTGTGTTAACAAATAAGGAATTTCGTTTTGATTATTACAAAAAACATTATGTTTTCACTTGTTATGAAGCAATATTAACTTTGCGTTAATATTTTCCTTTTGATCTCCTTTATACCGCAATTCTTGCATCGCGTTAATTAGCAAATATATTTTATCATTTGCATATTATTCCAAGTATCTTTATTGAAAGTAAAGTGAAAATAAGTAAATAATAAACTGTTTAAACGCCGAAAACAGGCGAAGCGTTAGAAATCAGTAGCATAAAAGTTTTTATACAAATCATGTTAACTGCAGGTACATTTCTTCACAATTCTTAATTTGTCTATCTCAACCAACTATGTTGATCCACAGAAAAAAATTATCTTCGCCTTCTACCAATATTCAATAAATTACAACTGTCACAGCCCCGGTATACGGTACTTTCTTGACTAGAAAACAGTTCTTCTTTACCATGTTTGGTCGACAGCTAAGTGCTTTTTGTTTTGTATTTGTGAACTGATCGGTTTTCCACGTTCTGCAAAGTAATGAAAAATAGTGTTTATACAGAATCTGAGAAGAAGGCTTAAAAAAAGGAAAACAAAAATAAATCATAATTAATAAAGGTAAATATATTTAAGTTTATAGGTTACGGTCGCAAATGGAAAACAAGTAATTTATTTTCAGGCACATTATACTACTGTATAATAAAAATAAAAAAGGCTTTTTTTTTGGCACAATGAAAGATGAAGCCTTTATTAGTTACTTCAGTCGACTAGATTCGGTAACACAGTTACTCTCAACATGATCTGTGAATGTAGCGCCAGCTTAGCTCTACTAATGATAACTATGTTATCGAATCTAGTTGGCTGGGAGAACTGATAAATAATTTTATCTTTCATTGTGTAAAAAAACGTGGTTTTATTTGTTTTGCTATTAATATAGGATAACACGTTTAATTAATTAATATATTTACAATTATTTTTGAATAAGAGTCATTAGTTATAATACTTTTATGCTCTTACTACAAACAAGATTCTTAAAAAAACAATTGTTAAATCTAAGTGACAACGATTGTCATGTCGTCACAACAGCTTCATAGACTATGAACTTTCTAGGTGGAGACTGAGATAGATATTAAATCTTTGAAAAAATTACAAATGTGTTAATCATCAACAAATTATTGAAATGCAGTGAACACTTTACATTCTCAGCCAACAAAATAATGCTGAACATAGTTGGCATAAACACTTTAAATTCTCAGCCAACAAAATAATGCTGAACATAATTCCCATGAACACTTTATATTCTCAGCCAACAAAATAATGCTGAACATAATTGCCCATAAACACTTTATATTCTCAGCCAACAAAATAATGCTGAACATAGTTGCCATAAACAATTTATATTCTCAGCCAACAAAACAATGCTGAACATAGTTGCCATGAACACTTTATATTCTCAGCCAACAAAATAATGCTGAACATAGTTGCCAAATTCAGTAGAGAAATGATCCTGAGATGAATGAGCAAAATAATTAGTCATCTGTCAGTGAACGGTTTTATTCTCCTGAGACGCTGAAACAGTTTGGTGATGTAAAATTCAGCTATGTTTACTTGTATAAGTTTTAACATTTCTTTTTGTGAATAGGGATTTGTATATTTAATTGACCAATAATTTGACAGTTTAAAACTATCGCTTACTATGTTTTCCAAAATGATCTGACCACTTTATACGCATGAGATATTTGTAAGCGTGTGTATACGTATTAGAGTGTCAAACACTGAAGATATAACTTAGTAGTCTGTGTAATAACATTATTAGAGTGTCAAACACTGAAGATATATAACTTGGTAGTTTGTGTAATAACATGTTCGGTGTAAATTTATTATCGTCGCCCACAGTTTATTATGACTAGTTAAATGTTTACATACTTAAATGTAATTGGATTAGTTCGTGGAACGCTCCATGCTACATCTACTATATTGTAATTTGATTTCCTCGATGTTGGTTTCTGCCAATCTGTCCATGAAGGTACATAAACCAATTTGTTGAAATTTTGGCGGGAGATTAAATGTTCAATTATACAATTCACTCCTAAAGTATAAACCTGAATATGTTCTGTGCTGTATAATTAAACAAATCTTTTAAACATTTTAACGCTCATAATTTATGTAATTTAACAGAAATAACGGAAAATAATGGCAAATATTATTAGACCAGTTGTATGTTGTTTGAAGGAAGTTTGTGGTGGATGAATGTGATTCACCTTGGAAGGTTCAAAAGTTTCATCCACCTTTTTAGATAATCTGAAATGGATGGAACTCGTTAAATCTTTCAAGATAAACCATAAGTTAAAAGTATTGAAAATTCAACCAAAATTACAGAAAACAGAATTGTTATATTTGAAGATTAAAATTATGATATCAAGTTAGTAGTTAAAAAACCTCCTACAGTTGGCTATCCTTTATTTAATCCTTATACTAAGACAAAACTAAATAAACCGTATTACTGAAAGCAGGTGCCAAAAACAGAGTTGAAATAAAATTTGTCTTGACAGAGAGGTATTGAATATAGCTTGACAAGTTTCGAAAAACATCAATACTTTTATTTTCATCAACGTGAGTGAATATTTATTCTAGTTGTTCTTGCATTGTTGTGGTCCTCATCACGTATAAACATATTACAACCTTTTATCCTCATCTTCAACACAATCAGGACACACCAAAATTTGCATTCTGTTCGGTACTCAATTTTCATAGGTGTGGAGTGAATATTTATATACCCATATGCATATGAACAATATATATAAGCTTTTCCGAATGTTTGTAAAATATAAGAATTGAAAATCCAACCAGAATCACCGTGTTTCAAAGTTAAAGTAAGAACATTCATAAGACAACATTTCATAGAATCAACCACAAATGTGTATCCGATTTTACCAAAAGCTATCAAAAAAAAAGTGTACAAGTAATCTTGTTTTTAAGTAATGTACAAAGTTACGAGTATCGTGCAATCTTGTCTTTTTAATATACAAAATACGGTTAATTCAACCATGAAATGCAAATACTAATTTTTAGAAAACGCTGTTGTTGTTAAACAGTTAAAAAAGATGTCCAGATTGATTTTCGGATTGTTGGGAATTTCACTTTATCTGGATAATATTCCCCCAGTGGGTCAACGGTAAGTGTAAGAACTTACAGTGTTAACAGTCGGGGTCGTTTTCCCGCGGTGGATAGAGCACAGATATCCTAATTGTGTAGTTTTGCGATAAAACAACCTATGTAACATCTGTAAAAACATCAATTTTATCCCGAATTACAAAAAGTAGCTTTCTTTTCATGTTTTAAATAGTATTTTAGTCTAATGAAATATATGTAAATATTGGGTAGGCATAATTTTATTCCCCCAACTGGGAACATCCATATACAAATTACCTGCTTATCAAGTAAAATACTAAATCCAATTAATTTTATAAAGAAATTTGCATGTGATGTGCTTGTAGTTGTATATATATATATATATAAAGCGCGCGTGTTATAGATTGTCTATGTTGTATGCCAAATGTAAAAATAGTGTTGCCATACAACAAAAATATATATATGACATCACACTTTACAGTTCGTAACACGTGTTAGAGTAAATATTGTTAGATTCATTGAGCAGGTTTTATGACATGTGCTCGACTTGTTTTGTATTTGATGTATCTGTTTCAGCATTTTAAGAAGCTATGAGGTGTTATTCATGTTTATTAACTTAGAGATACGATTTTTTCCTCTGAAAAATTTAACAATTAAGGTATCTTTTTTGACACTTAAGATATACGGTACTGTTTTTAATTTTTAAGAAATTCTAAATGAATTCTAAGTAATGATTGTACCTTAAATTCCTATAGATTATAATGTGATGTTTACGTAGAATCAATAAATGTGAATGATGAGTTTAAATTGCGCATGAAATAATTACTTGAGAGTTACAGAGTGTAAAACTATCAACTTAGTTAGCTGTAGGTCTGTATGCTAATGTTAAATAAAAAAAATAAATAATCAATTATTTTATGGGTTTATTTTAATAATGCGAATTAATATAGAATACACGGCTGTCTGTGTGAACCTAAATAAGGACATATGTTCACAAACTATAACAATTGTTATGACATTTTACCTAAATAAATAATTTGAGATTATTTAATTTTTGTCCCGAAAAACATTAATAATTTGAGATTATTTAATTTTGCCCCGAAAAACATTAATAATTTGAGATTATTTTAATTTTGCCCCGAAAAACATTAATAATTCGAGATTATTTAATTTTGCCCCGAAAAACATTAATAATTTGAGATTATTTTAATTTTGCCCCGAAAAACATTAATAATTTGAGATTATTTTAATTTTGCCCCGAAAAACATTAATAATTCGAGATTATTTAATTTAGCCCCGAAAAACATTAATCACGCAAAGTTTCGCTCAGTAATTTCACAAAATTAGAATTTTAAGGTGTTACGAAATACTAATATGTATTTTTATTATTAATAATATCTATTTATTCAATAAGTGAAATACAAAATATATAAAAAAAAATCAGTGAAAACTAATATCCTGTTTGTTTTCATTGAAATTATTTTGAATCATAACGTTAAACATTGAGGGCTTATAGGGCTAAACTTGGGGATCAATATCCGCATTAGGAACAGCGCAGATTTTGTTTGTAATTAAGCACAAAGCTACACAATGGGCTATTTGTGCTCTACCCACCACGGGTATCGAAACCTGGTTTCTAGCGTTGTAAGTCCCCAGACATTCCGCTGTGCCACTGGGGGGCAACAGCTCAGATAGTCCATTGTGTAATTTAACAACAAACAAAGGTATCATCAAGTAAGAAACCTTTGGCAGAAAGCAAGTGTATTAAGACCGTTTTTTGGGCTTTGTAAAATATAAGATACTTCTTTCAACTTTTGGTAATTATAAATAAGGTCCTTCTTCGCGTATAAATATACTTGATACTTGTTTTCCCACTATTGTCTTTATGAATTTTGAGGGAAAAATAATCCACCTTTAATTTATTTAGCGAACATATAAATAATTCGGTATTTTCGAGGAAATTTAGAATAAAAAATAGTCACGAAACTGTCTCTAACCGTATTTGTATATAGAAACAACAGAGAATACCAAACGTATTTTGCTAATAAATCAAGTATTTGGGCATAATTGTATTTTTTCCTAAAGTAATACTGTCTTTATCAAAACTACGGATGTTCTTCTTATTCATTGCCTTATTACTGTTTCTTATAAGAATAATGCCTAAGATTGATAGTACTCTAACAAATCAATAAAAAAATGAATTCAAATCTGGAAAATGATATATCGTCGGAACGTTTCCCTTGCCAACAAAAATCAATGAATAGATATTGAAACTTTTAACTTCAGATTAAGGTTTTTGCGTGAATATTGTGAGACAATCTTTCACAGATCTCTTGTAACTAACTAGTAATTTATACTTTACCTGGTCGATCATGCTTTAGAAAAGAACAGTAAAAGAAACAAAATAGATTTTTATTCGTTACACAAAACTGTCAGCGCTACTGAAAATTGTCTTTTTTTATTACTTTTTTGTCCACCAGGAGAGTATTTCGTAAAGATCGTAAGATGGAAGGTTGATCATTCGACCAAGAAATTTGAAAGATATTAATTCTTGTTGCAATTACATGTGGGTAAGTGCTAGACTTGCTTAAATTGTATCCCCCCCCCATCTCCCTCCCCAACCAAAAAAAAAAAGAGATACATGTTTCAGATATTAATGTTTAACTATAATTTGCCCACTTGGTTTGTACACAAATATTAGAGAAAAATACATAAAACATCATCCTTATGTCTTTTTTTAGGTTATACTTATATTAAAACGTTGATAAAATTATTCTGGAATCGGCAGTGCACAGAGAAACGCAATCAGTTTAGTA
>NW_013666055.1:0-5216 GCF_000517525.1 Limulus polyphemus
GTACTTTTAGGTTTAGAAATGTCTAAATGATTACTGTCTATGATGATGATGATGAAATGATTAGCATACTGGGTTGCTGAAATGCTGTTAAACACTTTTAATTTTTAGCTAAAATGCGTTATAAGGGTGACAGTCAAACCTACTATTCGGGCCTGGCATGGCCAAGTAGTTAGGGAGCTCGACTCGCAATGTGAGGGTCGCGGGTTCGAATCCCCGTCACCAAACATACTCGTGGAGCAGTTATAATGTTGCGGTCAATCCCACTATTCGTAGTTAAAAGAGTATCCCAAGAGTTGGCGGTGGGTGTTAATGACTAGCTGCCTTCCCTCGAGTCTTTCACTGCTAAATTAGAGACGGCTAGCGCAGATAGCCCTCATGTAGCTTTGCGCGAAATTCAAAACTAACAAACCTACTATTCGTTCAAAACTTGATACAGCCCTTCTAGTAGCAGGCTCTGCTGACTATTCTCTTATCTTCTAGCTCTTGTTCAAAATTAATAACGACCACACCTTAACTCTAGGTGTCTTTGAACTGTGTCGCATATAAAGTACTTCCAAGTTTTATCTTTCTTTAATATTGAGCACGAATATATTTCCAACAACAACAAAACTCATGTGTTAGGTGAAATAAGTTTTCAAGTTTGCTTTTACAGAAAGAAAGAAGCGTTGTAGGTTTGTTCTGTTTAATCCTAGTTTTAACATTAGAATATAAATTCATCATATCCTAAATATAACGAACATTGAAGAGATTAACTTTTAACAGTATTACTCGTTATCTATTTTATCTTCTTACTGGTAAAAACAAGTCATACGATTTTGGAGAAATTTATTTTACTTATAAAATCAACTTTGTGCGTTAATGTGGTTACGTCAATACCTCAAAGATGGCAGCCATATAGCTAAACGAAGCGAATGGCTAGATCACATCATCATGACTTAATCTTGCAGACGTTTGGCGCATAATATATATTTCTGGATTTATACACGCTAAAAAGTAATCCCAATGATTGGCATTACTCAGAAGATAAAAAATAAAGTTAATAACTATGAAAGTTGTTTTAAAGTATTGGAGTGTTTTATAAAGATGTTTCTTAGTTTTATAACTTAACATTGTTTATAAACTTAATACTCTTACAAAATATGTACTTCCTAACCTTGTACAGTATGATCTATAAAGATTAATACCAGTCTTATTCATTTTGTAAAAGCAGTTGTCCTTTGTTCGTTACATTAAATCATCGAACGGGACACATATAATATTTAACAATGTACACCACTTTCCCCGAGCCCCCAAAGCGCCTTACTAATGAAACACCAACTGAACAAGATGTGACTCAAACACTTTCCTGTGTGTGACGCAGCTTGCCACATGGTTTGTCGTTCACGTGGTGTAAATGCTGGTAAGCGTAAGGATACAATAGACAATTTCCGAAGCCGGCAAGGATAAGGCCGTAATCGACTATTGTTTATCACTTTTATGAACTCTTCGCTTCAAAGAACATTTAGATTTTATAATTTTATTTTCTGATTCTTATTATTATTATGTCCTGGCAAACGTACGTTGATGATCAGATCTGCTCTCGTGTCCAATGCAGAATAGCAGTAATTGCAGGGCTTGGTGATGGAGGAATTTGGGCAAAGCGAGAAAATGATCAAAACTTGCAGGTTAGACTTTAGACGTTTAGTTTAAATGAGTTCAATTACGTTTATTATATTGGAGCCTAAATAATATTATAATTCATAACATTGCAATTAATAATAGTATCACTAACAGTAACATTGATAATATTAATTATTATTTAGATAACTTTCATTTGATCAGAAGAAGTTTAACAGTTGAAGTTTAAAAATTAAACTAAAAATTGTACTGTACTTGTATTTGTAGCTGTAAGTTGTAAAGTGACTTGTAAGTAAAATACTATGTAACTTGTAAGGAAAATTTTATTATAATTCATAATTATCAAAGTAAAAGTTGTACTAGTAGTTAATTTCCTAATAAATTACAAAACCTTGTAATAGAATTAGGTAACATACGTTTAGATTAAGGTTTTCTTACTTAGATAGTATGGTATTCAAATTTCAAGAGGAGAAGGATTAGCAACAGTTATTTGCTTTAAAAAATGTAATCATAACTAATACTAATAGAACACAGCCATTAAAGTGCTTTAAACATATTTTTTCTTCTTTGAATTAGTATTGCTATTTTAAAATTCATTGGAAATTTAATTTAGAACTGCTGACCAAATGGAGGGTAACAAGTCAGCAGCACCTAACATCTATTAATATTTTATGTTGCTACTCTTATTGAAAACGAAATATTACTTATCACTGTTAATAGTGTTATCAGGATTGTCTGTCAGTGTCATGGCCAAAAAGTTTGTTAACAATAACAGTGAGGGTACCCAAATAGTGAAACAATGCATTTTAGTCTTTACAAGTAAGGACATGTATTTAGTTAGCTGTACTCATTAACTAGGTTGATTAGTAGTTTTTCTCTGATTAGAAATTGATATCAATACTCATAATTATGATGCCTCAACTTTAGTGCAGAACACGATGAGCTACATATCGCATCCTTTTTAGTCATTTTTATGTTAATGATTTTGATAATTATTTCACTTGCAAATTAACCAGATATGCTGATTATACTTATTTTCTATGTAAATATGATACTGAAAAAAGCATGTACCATTTTTTTTAAATTTAGATGAACTGCACAGTCTTATGAATAAGAGTAGACAAGAGATTGAAAAAATGTGGCTGTATAATAAAAGTGAAATGGTGTACTCGGGATACAGAAACTTGGAAATATATTTTTTAAATGATAATATTACTGCTTTGGAGAAAGAGAAGGATTTAGGAGTAATTCTTTTTTTTTTTCTCATAGCAAGAGGAATAGACAAACATAAAGTCTTTGTGAAACACTAAAATAACAGTAATTATTTGATATTTGGCTGTTCTTGTCCAAGAGTTCAACACCGCCTTTCCAAAATCCTGTATGCACCTCTGAAAGTTTCATATTTTTTATCTCTGAATATACTAATAGTTAGAAAATGGAAACGATAATGATATTTGTTTAAAACTTCGAGTTATGTAAGGAAATTGAAGACTTGGACAAATTCATTAGAACATTAAAGAACTAGCGACAATTTATTTAAATTTCTTTTAAGTTTTTCCATTAAATCTGTGCATGTGTGTGTGTATATTAGGATAAAAAAAATGCATTTCAATAATATTAAAATATGACAAGGGGCTTTTTAGTCCATTTGAAGTCTTAACTGTTCTATCCACAAAATGATACCTTAAAAAATAGAGATAAACCAGAACCATACTTGTACCATTATCTACATATGCATTAACCTCTTCAAATAATGTCAAAAAATGAGTAAGGCAAAATTTTCTATCTAATAAAACCATCCTAACTATCCAACAAAATTTTACATTTTGTTAAATGACTTTTGAAACCTTTTCCCACAACTGGTATGAGACTAAGTCTATAATTACTAGGACAATTTTACCACCTACCTTGAAAAGAGGAGTAACATTAGCCAACTTCCAATAATCTGACACCTGCTGACTATTCAAGGTCTCTTATTTAGTCCTTAACCTCTTTCAAAACCCATGGGTAAATGTCATCTGGCTCAATTTTTTTCTAAACAAGCTTAGAATTAATGTGATCATCTTCTTCAATGTTGTTTCCATCCCTCAACTGTCCAGGTTGAGGAATATTGCTTAAACACCTTCATTAGTAAAAACTGAAGAAAAAGTTTGTTTTAAACTGTAGATGTACCAATATCACTCTTTGGCTGATAATTCATACAGATATATTTGAAAAAATATCTGCAAATACCAGTAACAAAGGACTTATTGTGATCTAAGGAGAGAGACTAGCCTGGTGAATAATTAATCTACTAATTCTTTCATTTTCAGAATAATAAGTATGAGTCTGCAGCCTATAGTAATAACAAGCATAACAGCGAACAGTGATCATTTCATCTATATCACCTCATACAGAAAACTGTGTCTTAGACTGGGCCAGACTTTTAGCATAAAATACATAGGATTATGTATTCTTATGTAGTCATAAATTCCTTGTTTGTATTTATTGTTCACACTGTGTTCAATGTTATTCCTAAAAGTACTTAAGCTTCTTGTTCTAGAATTGTATGGAAAAAATCCAGGAAAAACTGTTTCATAACATTCATTGTCTGTGAAAAGTTCTAAATATTTCTTAAGTGTTATGTATTAGCCTATATGGAATGTTCAGTGTACAGTGTGTAGAGAGAGCAAGAGATGTCTAAGCATTTCCCTTATATTAGTTACTATGTAGAAATTTCTGGAAGTAACCTGTGCATAATTTACTAGTACTAGTAAAAATTTCTAGATGTTTGAAGATAGGCTTATTGTGTATATAAAGGCAGTAGATCATCAGTCAGTAAAGTGAGGTTAGGTCATTATCAGTCTAGCTAATGTGTTTAGTAATACAATCATCTTCTCTCTGGCCTGTATAATAAATTGCTGATGATGTAACATCTACGTCAGAGAATGTTTCATGGGCATACTGCAAGGAATGTTTTAAGACTTTTTTAGTCTAATAAATTAAGTATAGATTCAAAGCACTGTAAAGCACAACTAGTGATTTAAAGTTGCCTATGGCATTGTTTTTTTTCCATGAATGGATTCCAGAAGAGCATAAGTGTAAAATGTCTTGGACACAAATATCTATGGAAGGAATGAACCCAAAAAAAGGCAGATAATCTCAAATATGAAGTCAAATTTCCAATGAATATAACTGAATTTGTATTTACAATTGAAAGGCTTTGTTTATGACAGGAAGCCAGCTAAAGCTGCAAAGCTTGTATCAGGTAAGATTTGTTGTTTTTGAGTCATTTGAGCAAGTTACAAAGGGGTGTAATGGAGATGATACTAATGCATCATTAATTATACCATCCATTGTTTCATTATTAAAATGCTTTGAAAAATGCGAGCACTTCCAAAATAGTATCTCACCTCCTGACACAAAATAGCTTAATTCCTGTTGCATCTGCCTATGAGATTTGTATGCAACTAGCCTTGAGCTAATTCCTACCTAAAAATCACATGTTGAATATGAACTGTGCTAGTGCATGATGACAACTTATGATTATAGTCCTCCACCAGTAGGAGAACAACGTAATCTCTTGTGCAGTCGACTCCCCTTAAGCTACTTTCACTTAC